>NC_056709.1:10776010-10853510 GCF_018831695.1 Puntigrus tetrazona | reverse complement strand
TATATTTAGCAGTCATTAGCGAGGCCTGGTCAAATGAAGGGCTGTTTTTAAAGTGTTCTTCATTAATTACACAGGATCCTCCATCTTGGTGGAGCACGAGCGAGATGTGGTCTGGAATCTAAGACTAATATTCAGGGTCTTTTCAACCTTCTTCATTCTAAGGCCCCTATATATGGTATGACTTTGTATTTATGACAAAGCTAATTGTTTGCAAATATTAAGGGCTGAAGAAGCTTTTTCTTTTTTTTTTGTATTATTAATCGATTGATTTAAATATTTATTTATGTAGTATGTGTATGTATTTATGACTCCCAGAATGCATTGTGATGAACGCATTATCAAAACATTATACGAGATTCCTTATATTATTGTCCTTCTACTTATCAACCTGCGAAAGCTAAATCGCTTTCGTATTGATGCGTGGAGCTACTGTTCAAACAGAAGAGCAGAAATCAGTTATATTATGCAGAGACACTTTTCCATCCAACTTACATCAGAGAACTTGGAGAGTATCCTGAAATCTGGACCTTGTCACCTGATTATTGTCATTAGTGGTTGGACAAGACACATATCAGTCAGAGACCCGTGAGTATGTCTGATGCTAAGGTCCAGGTCCAAGTCACAAGTCAGTTTTTTTTGTGATTTAAGTGCTTGAGTCCAAGTTTCTTCTCTGACTGTCCAACCCTCTGAAGAGATGGTCTGCTGAGAGAGGGAGAAGTGGTTTTCAGCAATAAAACCTGTTTAAAGCTGGTGGTCTTCCTTATTCTTCTCCATTCATGCCTTTCTTTGCGCTGATTAAATTCTGTATTCATGTGGTTACAGGTTTTTATGCTGTACGTCTCCTATCCCTTCCATGTCTCTCTCTCTCTCTCTTTTAATCCTCCTCTCGCAGAAAGCACTCTAAACATGCCTTAAAAGTGAGTCAGTGAATAAAAGGCCATTTGATGTGTTTTCTTTGCTGTGTGAAATGAATATCTTCACTAACGGCTGTCCAAAGAAAGGCTGTGTGGTAGTGTGCTCTCTGACCTGCAGTACAGAGCTACAGGACACATGAATGCACCGTTTCCTTTCATTCTGCTCTTAATGGCTGTTAATACGTGCCATTTTCTCTATCAATTGCAGTCTGAGATCGTTAGTATAGAGGCTTTCATCAGCAATCGTTCAGTTTGCTACAGAAGGAGCTTTCAGTCAGCTGGGATTTGGGGTGGAGTTAAAGATGGGTGGGTGGGGCTAGGGGTGGAGTTAGAGTTGTGATCAGAGGAGTGGGTGGGACTAGGGTAGAGTTCAAGATGTAAGCCAGAGGAACGGGGCAGGGATGGGGTGGGGCTAGGGTGAAGTTAGAGGTGTGGCCAGATGAGTGGGTGGGGTTGAAAGATCTAGATTGTAGTCAGCATTAGAATATGTTTGTTCAAGTACAGTTATTGAGCTCAGTACGTGTTTATATTCCTGTATAGAAAACATTTATTGTTTCCGTTACATTCTCTCTCTCTCTTCTCTGAATGATAAGTGCTAATGCAGTATGTGTAAATGTCAGCTGTCTCATGAATTCATACATCTGGGATCTGTAATGACGATCACACTTCATCAATTAATGCGTCTCTCTGGCAAATTATCACTCAATTTGTGTCTCAGCATTCAGAGTGTTAAACTGCTGTTAATGGAAAGCCATAAACACTTTGCTCTCACACCCACATTTTTTCTACCTTTTCTTATTTGGAATCGCTTATTTTCATTTTGAAATTCATCACTTACCTTTATGATATCAGGCATCTGTTTAAGTTTCAGACTTATGAAAGAATGATCCAGCGACCTTGGAGTTTAATTTTTTTCAGAACATTATTTTCATTATTTACCGTGATTGTTTCGATGGCTCTACTCCCTCTAGAGGTCGATTTGGAAACGGCAGGCTATAACCTCCAATCAAAATAAGACACTGAGAATGAATGATAATTACAGTCTGTGGATGCAAGGCATGTCAGGCATATTTATGTTTTCAAGGTGTTGGTTTATTGAATTGGTGCATTGTTGAATAAAGAATCTAACTTGAGAAGAAGGCAAGCGCTTTATTTTTATGCTCCAGACCGACCCAGAATTTAGCTATGTTTTTCAAGACGAAGTAATTGGCTCTCAGGCAGAGCTGTCAGTAAACACATCATCCTGTTATAATTGAACGCTTTCCTCTAGTTTTAATAGCACATTGTTTCAGTGGCAACTGGAACAGCCCTCGGTCGTCCTTCCAGAACAAATAAGTCTTATTTGGCTTGGGTGTGTGTGTGTGTGTGTG
Source organism: Puntigrus tetrazona (assembly GCF_018831695.1). NCBI lineage: Eukaryota > Metazoa > Chordata > Actinopteri > Cypriniformes > Cyprinidae > Puntigrus > Puntigrus tetrazona. The sequence goes on along the minus strand of NC_056709.1, from coordinate 10,851,226 downwards.
TGTGGTAGACAGACTGAGGTCTTCTTAGGACAAGTCACATTTTGTACGAAGGAAATGTTTCAACCTGTAAAGCCCCACTCAACTGTTGAAAGCATACTGCAGGTGAGAAAAGGTCAGGACTGTCCTTCACGTTTGTAAGAACTGAGCGGCTGCATGAATAATTCAGGCTTGTCATGTCACAGACACGTTTTCCCGTCTGGTCACACGGAGGGTCAGATCACGGCCCGTTACACGAAACCAGGAAGATCCGCAGGCCTGTGTCTGTCTCTTAATGGAAGTGGCAGGTTACATCAGACATAATCATTTCTGTGTGGTGTCTTCAACCCCAGCAGGCTGTAATTTGCACCCTCTCTTCCCCTCTGCCACATGACAGCTGCCGGAGCCGGGTCATTTTCCCTCCTGTTCTCCAGCTCTCATAAAGCCTCTTGTACCTGCTGACCTGTCCAGTAGTATGTAAGCATTGATTCCCGTATCAACCTTACACTCCGGCCTTTATTGGACCCCAGTGGCAGTGACAGTGTGAACAACTCTGAATGCATAGAAGTGCATGTTATCCCCTCCTTTAAGGAGGGGATGTTATGCTGTCTGAAAAACAAATCTAAATTTGGTTGTTTTTTGCTTAAAACAAGCGCAATATATGCTGATGGGATAAGAGAAATAATCTTGATTAGCTTTTAAATCTTTTTTCTTATCAAAATTAAATATTTGTATAATATTTTCAGTAAACAAGACATAATATCTAATACTAATTTTAGTTGTCAAGTAAATGCATTCTGATTTAAGAATTTATAGATATTTATACCAGAAAAAAAAATTTCATTGTATGTTCATCAGAATAAATGGTATATACAGAATAGATTTGTCTGCACGTGCTGTCATTTTTTTTGAGGACTGATGGTTGTAGTAGTCTAATATACAAGGCTACAGATAAATTATCAACGTTGATATGATCTAGTATATTTACATTTTGTGTTTTATACTTGTGTTTATTGGCATGCATTGTTTGGGACATCAGCAGATGATTCATCACAATATTAGTAATAAGGTGTTTTTTCCCTTGATGTTTGGTTAGTATTGCTAAAGAAAAATCTGCTGAAATAGACAGCGACTGCTCTTCTCCTTTTGCTTGTGCTCTTCTTGAGATTCAGCTGAAACCTTTTGCTTTGCTTCAGCTTGTTTCAATCAATCAATCACCTTTATTTATATAACATGTTTAACAATACATATTGTGTCAAAGCACCGATCAGTATCAAACTGAAGAATAGAGTGTTGGTAATGTATAGATTGACAATTTTCAGTTAAAGTTCAACTTAATTTTCATTTAAACGCATTTCATTATTGAATGCAGATACGTCATTGTCTAGATCGACTCAGTTTCAATAGGATCCCTGGAATCAAGTCAGATTGTGTAAGGGACTTTTTGTGTGTGTAAGAGTGTTCTGGTCTCCGTTTATGATCAGGGCTGCAGACATCACCTCTTTGTGCTGATCCACCATCTGATCTGGATACGGCCTGAGAAACAGAATAAGAAAGAAACTAATATTAGCATAGATGTTATTCTGTTTAAGATGTAACAAGTACATTATGGGGAGCGTTCCCGGTTCCGTCTGATCTAATTAATGCATCTTTACAATCTTTTAACGGATTTGATTTATAGAAGCTTATTAGTGTGTTATATGTAAGACAGAGTAAAGAAATGTGTCTTTAATCTAGATTTAAACTGACAGAGTGTGTCTGCCTCCAGAACACTGTTAGGGAGATTGTTCCAGAGTTTAGGTACTAGATAGGAAAAAGATCTGCCGCCCGTAGTCGATTTTGATATTCTAGGTTACCATTATCAAATGGCTGGAGTTTTAAGACACAGCGGACGTGCAGAACTATAATGTGATAAGAGATCTATCCAATGTTTGGTAGGGAACCAGTGCAGTGTTGACAGGACCTGATTAATATGGTCATACTTCCTGGTTTAAGGAAAATTAAGGAAAAGGCTGTTTTACAGATGCCAGAAGCATGACTTTCTAAGGCAAGATTGTTATCAAACAGCACATCTAGGTTCCTAACTGATGAAGAAGAATTAACAGAGCAGCCCTTGAGTGTACGACAGTGTTCTAGGTTATTACAGATAATTAACACCTCTGTTTTTTCTGAATTCAGCAGTGAGAAATTACTCGTCATCTAGTTTATATCAACCATACATTCTGTTAGTTTCTCAGTTTGGTGTTTTTCTCTGGTATCTTCAGCATCTTCACCCAGTGAAAGCTAACACCATATCTTCTGATAATACTGAAGCGTGAAAAGTAACGGTCCTAGCACTGATCCTTGAGGTACTCCATTTTTCACTTGTGATCAATATGATACCTCCTCATTTACTTTTACAAACTGATGGCATTCAGATAAGTACCATTTGAACCATGCTAAGGTGCTTCCACTAATGCCAACATAGTTTTCTAGTCTATTCAAGAGAATGCTGTGATTGATAGTGTCGAACGCTGCACTGAGATCCAATAGCACTAATAGAGACGTAGCTGTTTTCTTTTAACAGCTATATGATTAGCAAATAGTTAACTGCTTTAGCTTTAGAGACAGCATGTCATTCCACTGCTCCATCATCTCTGGATAATCTTAGCAACATGTTTAGCACATTTGGAGTGAGTGAGTGAGTGAGTATGTGTACCTGTTTTTCTATTCTGGTGGGCACTGAATACTCACAGACTCATGGGGACTTGTGTCACGGCAAAGAAGCTAATAAATGAGACAGAATGACGTTTTTGGAAAACCTAGCTTCTATCAGTCCAGTCATGCACCTTTAGTGTCCCTCACATGTCCTCCCTGTTCTATTTGTCTGTCACTCCAGCAGTCTGTCTGCATGCACTCATTCTTATTTAATAAACATTTAACCACCATTAATACGATTCATTTAATCAGCGGTGAACTAAATGAGCACAGATCTTTCCTGATGTCGAGAGTGAGCGCAGTCTTCTGATGCACCAGGTGTTTGTTCAGATCCTCCGTCACTGCTACGTTTGTGATCCGAGATTCAGTGCAGTTCGTCAAGGGTAGAAGTGAGCGTGTCAGTGTTGACTTTAATGTTCTGCTGAAGAGAACAGATGGCTGATGTGTGCCGCTCGCGTTTGATTGGCCAGCTGAGATTCTAAGATGAAAACTAGAGAGAGAGTTTCACTCCAAGCGTTTATAATCTCCTGCAAACATCTTTCTGCTAGATTTATGTCGTTGAAGCCGTCTGTTATCTGGTCTTTGTGTGTTTTGTTGAGATGCAGACAGTGACATTCATGCATATTCATTCAGTTAAAACAATCAAGTGGCTCTTTTTGATTTCCACTATAAACTCTCGACACGAGTGGCGTCTCTTCTTCACGCCGCGGTGCAGCGTTCCTGTGCGAGAGGGACATTTACTCTATCTCTTAATTAAAGATTATATCACATCATTTTCTTCACAAGAGAAGAAAAATTCACTTCAAAGAAAGAGTGAGAAAAATAATTTCTGTAAGTTCACCAGCTGAAAATGAGGCAAAGTTATTTGCATGAGTAAGATTGACGTTTTTAATATCCACTGCAGCGTTGTTCGATTGGCGTGACTGAGCCGTCGCCGGCCGTGAGAAAGCACATCGTGTGCTGCAGCATCGCCCTCATTATTGAGAAAACAATGCATAATTAAAGTAATCATGATTAATTACCATTCGCTTACCATTTGCACATCTGCTTAATTATAAGTTTGGAAAATTCCTCCACATCTGAAATTTTGTGCGCAGCTCGTTCTGCTGATAGTTTGACGTGAGCTCGTCATGGCAGGGAGAAAAAGGGCCCAGAGCTAAATGTCTATCTAGACACCAGGTCTCCCAGAGGTTAAAAAGCACACTCCCATAATGTACTTAAAAGGGGTCGCGACATGGACTTTTATTGTTTGAACACGATCACTCTATTATCAAAACCATCCACCCAGTGCTTTTTTAAATCTCGTTAAATAGACGTTTCATTAATACCCTAAAGAATCATATCAAGTTGTGGAAAATGGACATCTGATGACCCCTTTAAAGTGTTTTATTTTTGTGCACTAAAATATAATCATTATATTTATAAAATAATGTATAATTATTCATGAATATTATACTTTAGTATCGCCAAGTGTACTCAACTGTGCTATTTTGGGACACCGTGAATATGAACTAAAATGCTCTTTTAATAAAAAATGTGTTTAGTTACCACTTGTAGTACACTTAAATCATCTTTCATACAGCAGTACACGCAGGTGTTTTCTAAATACATTTTGTGAACACTTCGTTTTTAGTGCAATACGTAAATAAAATAAGTGCATGAAAAGAGATTACTTTATGTACCTGTGGCTGCTGAGAAGGTTGTATACAGTGACGTCCAGGAATCGATGGAACGTGCCGAGGGCCTACCTGTGGATGTGCTGCAGGTCAACGAACACGTTCATTAAGCCAACACGCTGATGACTCCAGTGCTTTAACGACAGACGCCCAGGAGCCCCAGAGACAAACCCTCGAAGGAGAGAGGACGTTAACCACTGTGTCAAAGAAGGTGGAATAATTAAGAAAAAGGAGAGAGCTCATTTAAAAGGGCTAAATCATGGCTGTAAGTTAATTATGCTGCCTTACCTTACACAGGAAGTGGCTTCACAGGGGATTGCGATAAATTTCCTGTTAAAGAAGCCCCTGGCTCATTAGCAAACAGAAAGTTTTGACACAGGGCAAAGATAAGCCGTGATGTTACGGACAGGACAGTCCTCAGCTGATCGCCATTCGTTTGGTTTGTTGTGGAGGAACTGACTTCAGCTCATAACAAGTCGGCGTGAGCAGGTGGAGCGGTGTTTCCATTACTGTGAGCAGACACCCAGCATCTCTAATGATAGAGCACCAGCACTTCAGAGAGCTTCAGCTCCTCATTAAACCCTCTGCTGCCATGTTAGGAAGTGACTCGGGTGTAAGATATAATTTAAGATGCTTGCAGTTCGCTCTGTGTTTCTTCTGCAGAATTCATGATCGATGTTTGTGTCAGATAATGCTTGTTCATCAGTTTAAACATCATTTACCTGCCCAAATTTGTCTGACCAGCTTTCTGATGTGGATGTTTTTATTTTTTTATGTTCCAAATGTTCTTTAGAAAAAAAAAACGATTGCAACATCTTCTTTTTTTTGTTTCAGACTATTAAAACTTTACACACTGATCCAAGAACAGCACACACAAAATGTCAAATGAAAACATTTGTCTTACATTAAAAAAACATTTGCCATAATATTATATTTTTGATATATCACATACACACAGACAAAGAACTTTGTCATTTTTCTCTCTCTCTGGTTTTTTTGTAACAACTGTTTATACATTTTTGGAAACAGTAATATAAATCAAAAAGCAATTGTGCAAATTTAGGACAAACTCCCACCCATCCCACCCGGTAGACTTAAAAAAACTAATAAATAAATATAGAAATCATTTAATCAATAAAATAATTTTTTCAAAGATTTAAAAAAAGATTACACAACATTAAAAAAATATATAAATAACTTGACCAGTGGCCTATTTCTAGGATTATTCTAAATTCATGACTGGTTGTTGTAAGGTAATGAGTGTTTGCTCATGAGAAGACTTGATGAATTAGTGTGGCATTAGTGTGGGTCGTGTTTGCGAAACGAAATCGAGATACTTCCTGCTAGATTAGTTGTGTGTTACAGAGAGTATTGTGTGTTGTGTTTTGCAAGAAGCATTTTATGAAATTGAGAACTAAGTCAAATGCTGAGAATTAGCTGATTTGGTGTGTTTCTGCTGTTGTGTGCGTCAAAAACAACTGTAATTTAAAGGGATAGTTCGCATAAAAGTCAAAGTTCTGCTATCATTAAATCTCTCTCAAAAGTGATTTCGAACCTGTATGAGTATTGAACAAAAAATAAGATATCATGAAGAATGTTTGTAACCAAATAGGTAGGTATTGAAAAAAACACGTTATGAAAGTCACTGGGAACCGAAAACATTTTGGCTTCTTCATTTCTTCTTTTGTGTTCATCAGAAGAAAGACACCTTTGGAACAGCTTGAAAATGAGAAAATCGTGGCAGAATTTGAATGTTCGTCTTGGCTTGATCCATTTTTCTGTGTTCCTTTTCAAATGAGGGTTAACTAGCCACATCGAAACCCTTCGATATCATTCTGTTTTTAGTTGTCTGTCACGTTTGTGCTCTGGAAGAATGGCAAGTGGACTCACTAAGTGGGCGTTCATGTAGTAATCATCGTGGCTCGTCCGTGTCGATAGTGTCGGCTGTTGTAAGGCAGAGCGGCCATTGACAGAGGGTATTAAAGTTAATCAGCAGAGAAATGTCAGACGGCTTCACTCACACACGTTAGTGTTCTGCTGGAGCTCTCAAACAATGCGCGCTCGCCGTGTCAGGCGACTTCTGGAGGGCCAGCGCTCAGATCTATTCTTTGAGTGCGCCGGCGTAATCATGCGTGACCGCGAGCGACTGAGCTCTTTAATTAGAGAGACACGCATTCATTATTTACCCTTTTCTCAGAGGAGATGAGCTGGAGCCCGTGCTTTGTGGGAGAGATACAGAGCTAAATGTACCTGAGACAGGCCTTCCTCCCAGTTCCTCCAGCAACTTACAGTCTCCAAATAAAACCATGTTTACTATAGTTAAGCCACGGTAGCCACAAATGAACCTTGCTATATTAATCCTAGTTTAACCATGGTGTTTGTAGCAAAAACAGTAATCAATACACCAAAAAAACACTTCTGATACAATAAAACCAGGGTGTGCAGGTACGCTGTGTTCAGCTCAGAACTTTCGAAGAAGGTTTTTAATTAAAAGAAATGAATCGATGTGAGGTTTATAATGAGCAGATGCTAACAGTGGCGTTTAAAAAGCTCTCATTAAGCGTCTGAAGGGCTTTTGATGGCAGTCTGTCTCCGGTCGCATCCTCTGGCCGGATGAAAGAGTGGCTCTTGAAGGTCACGAGGTTCGTTTACTGAGCACATTCAAAAGGGTCGAAGCACGCTCCAGGCTTTGAAGTTCTCCTCTGGCTCGATAGACGGTCGATGGGCCAACCCAGGGTTCCAGCAAAACTTTACCCCTCCACAGAAATCCTTCATTTAGCTGAATGCCCTGATTTTTCTTTTCTATTCATGTGTTATATTATAACTAGGGCTCTTGTGTATTAAAATTGGAGATATTAGGACAAAAATGCTCCTCATACAGGTTTTAGGGTTAGGGTTATATGGGTTATATGTTATATTCACATAAACATCACCAAATACAATGATTTTATGTGATTTTACATAACAGTTCTTTAAATAAAAAGTTAATATTGTTTTGCCTTCAAAAAGATTGGCTTCAGAACCAAAGCAGAAATGTTGTGCATCTATGAGCAACACAGCAATGTTTCACTTATAAATGAATCTGTGTTTTACACAAAACAGGTGTACCAATGATTCAAAGGCTCTTTCACAAAATGAGCCATTTACTGAATCCCTGAATAAATCTGCCACCTGCTTGAAGCTATAGTTTGTTATTTAGAGTATAATTCAAATCAGTGGATCAGTGTGTTAGCAGTGTGTTGGTTGTCACGGTTGAGTTTGTTTTTACAGCAACCACAGCTTCACACACAGCTGTTTTTTCTTGTGAAGAATAACACAGAAAGACATTAAGTACAATTTGGATTGTGGACATAGGATAATCAATTGTTTTTCCAGCCAATGAGGGTTTTTTGTCTCATGTCCGTTGGTGCAGTATGAACATGACTGTTGTTTTTCATTAGATTCTAAATCCAACGGCCAACTTGAGTCAACTTGTCTGTTGAAGTTTGTTGGTGTTTGTCTGTGGTGTGAAGAGAAGGTATTTTAAAGACTGTTGATATCAAAGCTATGTTGAATCCTATAAAATATATATTTCTAAAGCTACTCTCTGTATCTGCTTAATACTTTCTCAATTAACACAAATATAGCTTGGGGTATTTTAACAGATAAAAGTGTTATTTTAATTGGATTAATTTATTGACAAATCTTGTAAATAATTAAATTAAAAACTATTATTAAATTAATAAAATTTCATATTGTTTACAATATGTTGATGCTTTTATGGATTGCTGGATTTTCCGCCTGCACAATAAACCTCTATACGAGAGCAGGAGGAACATTTGACTGGCGTTTTGTGTCTTCTGAAAAAAACAATGTTAATGTTACTTGAAAGCTAGTGTTTCTAATGCAGCGCTTTTTGTAGTGCGCTAGATTCAAGAAGCCAACAGAAGAAACACTGTGTAATTCAGCTTCGTTTATCGCACCTTCTCTGCTGGTTGCCAGAACTTTCCTCTTAGTGTGTCTCTTTACTAATTTACAGAACCAGTGGGACTCAATTATATTCAGGAGGAAGATGTCAGCCTCTTACCCCGACAGCGTCGCTCATCTCTGGAACAAAAGCTGGGGCTTGCGGCATGTTTAGAAGTGGATTATGTTCAGAAGGCTCGGTTCTGGGCCTGGCTGGGAGCCTGTGATGTTCAGCAGCCGTACGGAAAGCAATTTCCTTCCCGTCTCAGTGCTGACATTTCTTACAGAGACCCCCCGGAGCAGAGCGCTCTCACCCTGCCGTGATTAGCCGTACAGCGTCGACTAACGGCACGCAGGATCACAGCAGTGAGGGTTTCACATGGATGAAACTAGTGGAAAGGTCAACGGGATGAGACTATTTGTGTGTATCGGGCCACGGGGAGGGCTTATTGTGGTAATTATGAGATGAGGATATATCAATCATGTGGGTGATGTTTCTCCACAGAGCTGTAGTCCAGTAAAAAATGACTAGATTGTCCTTTTATTACTTTCATTTCTAGAAGAAACAGGATTCTCACCTCCGTTGCATCCTCACATGCGTTGCATTCCATTGAGGTATAGTTTGTTAGGACAGGACAGATACAACTATTTGAAAACGTATAATCTGAGGGTTATAAAAAAAATTGCCTTCAAATTTCTTAGCAATGCATATTGCTAATCAGAAATTATGTTCTGATATGTTTACAGTAGAAAATTAACAAAATATCTTTATGGAACGTGGCATAAAAGAAAAATGGATGTGTACTAATAATATGCTATATACTACTTATAAATGTACAGAATCTCCTGATCCAAGCAATCGAAGCATTGTGATCAAACATTAATCTGTATAAATAAAAAAAATAAAAACCGCTAATGTTATAGAACGGAATGAGGATCTCTGAAGTGGTGTAGGACTGCTTTGGATGTGTTGAAGTGCTCAACTTCATCTATGCTTAGATCATCCTTCTGAATCCCATTCAGACCTGGTCTATAACAAAAATGGCATTGCCTAAGCTTTTTTTGTAGTCAATTCTCCCACATTCAAGTGTTGATGAAACAGAATGCATGTTTTTTCTTTTGATAAAGTACCATGTTCAGATGCTCATACAACAAAATATTCTTTTGGCCATGAATGTCATGCTGGCGAGGATAAATTTGAGTGATTTGAGTGGAATGACATAAATCTTGCCAATATCCAAATCTACAAAGCCATACACTAATTTTAGGCCTTTGACTCCGTTTTCAGTTTCATATAAGACTTTTCTTTTTTTTTTTTTTGCAAAACACAACACATAGTTCTCTCCGTAACGCACATAAATCTAACAGGAATGACTGTTTTTTCCTGATTTCTAAAACATAATTCATGAATGAATTCACCATTTTCTCATAGCCAGACAATGTCTGTTTCAGTATACAACACAAATAGAGGGGTGCAGATTCAGTCAAATTTAGCAACATAATTTAAGAAAACTTTACTTTCATTACGCTACTGTAAAGAAATCTAACCGTAAATGAAAATCACAAGAAGAGAAAAGTTAAAAGACTAAAGAACTGAATATATAGTGAACACACATCAGAATATAATGTCAGGTACTGTAAATTCATTCATTCAGCATCCTCCGCCGAGTTTTATTGCGGTAATGGTAGTATCCTTATCTTTTATAGCAGTTTCTTTTTTTATGACAAAGACTTCTCTGCCTTCCCTAGACAGTCATCTCTGCACAAATAGAGCAGATGTAAGGAATACTTGGATACGAATCAATTTAACAGTAGTGAGTTTGAGGCAGTGCTACAGTATTTCCTCTCGTCTGAAGTAATTGTATTGTATTTGTAAGTAGTATTGAAACCCTGCAGATGAGGTCAACTTCCCTCATGCTCAGTCCATGCAGAAGAACACGCTCAACTACAGTGCTTTTATTTCATCTAGAACAAATGACTTTTGACCTCATCCCCTTCATTTTTATTTTCCCCTTCTCTTCCTCTTTGTCTCTCGCCACCAGGATTAATTTTCCAGAAGTGTGTGTCATCAGATCTGCCGCTGAATGTTCTCGCAGGGATAAATGTGCCTGTTCATTTTTTGATGCTTGAGTTAATTGTGTTGTGTGTTTCTGTGTTTCTGAATGAGTTCTGCACACTGAGCAAATTGGATTTTGCATTTTGTGTGTGCTGTTCTTGGATTAGTGTGTACATTTTGGAAATGTAAGCAGAAACAAGCTAGAAACACTGCAGTCTGTGCCTGAGCTGTTACTGAGCACATGCAGCTTCATAAAGCTCATCATCTGAAGCTGTGTTGTCATACATGATGACGTATGTATTTCTCTGCGGGATTTTTCAGACACTTGTTGAGCTCAGAATGATTTGGGACACAGAGTTCCCTGGTAGTATTAGAGAAGTGTATCTAATAAAGCTCCTGCTGAGCACATACACACAAGACAGACCTAATCTCTGAGGAAACAAGAGCTAATCAGAGATAGAGAGAAGACGGCAATGCAAATATTTTGCCCAGCGATTCATTACTTTTTCTCTTGAACCTCTGCCACAGAATAATGATCCCAAATACTCAGCCGTTACCGGCGGCCTCTCTCGAGCAGAAATTGGATTTCGGATGAACAATCAGACGGTTTACGTTTCGTCCAAATTCCCACGGTTTAAACTCAGCTTCACGGAGCAAGAAAAGAGAGCAGCTGCCGTTCACTTCACCTGTGTTCATGCTTTCATCTCAATGCAGCCGGTGAGTTTAACACATGCCACAAATGCTCCAAACCCGTCTCCTCGCTTGAAAACCCTGGAACAGGTTTATTTTTGCTTTCTGCGTTGCTCTTCGCCGTTGCTCCCTTGTGCCAGATCCAAACGTGTCTCCATCTGGCTGTTGAACAGAAGCTCACGCAAACCGAATCTGTCTGTGCAGTTTTACATGAAACAAAATAATCAATGCATATTTCATAGTGAAAAAGCTCATTAGGTTAATGAGATTTTCTCTGTGGAGAGGTTGCACATCAGCAGGAAGAAGAAAACATTTATGAAAGCTGTGTTTCAGATCTAATCTGAATGTGTGGGTTACTGTAATACGGTACAGAAGCTGGGTTCACTGTTGAAGAACACATCGATGTGATGCTGCAGGAACTCTCCGAACATCACCCAAAAGCTTGTGGTTGCCGATCATTTACTTGATCAAAATCAGAAAGGGGGTGTAAGGGGACATGTTTAAAAGTGGTTCAACAACCGTAACCATTACAGAATCTCAGGCCAGAGCCGCCTGGTGGAAACTGACATTATCCCTTGGCTGCTTTGGTCATGTAGTACATCTAGAAATGCAATGATCTGTCCTGTATTGTAGGGACGTAGACTGGCATGGTGATGCAGGAGTTCTTGGACACTAATTGCAGCACACAAGGTGATATTTCCCCCACGCTGGCCAGGGATATTTACAACAGCCCTTTTTCCAACTACAGGTTTGGCCAGATTGAAGCCTGCCTCATCCACACAGATGAACTCCTGTGGCGGCATCAAAGCATCAGCATCATGTTTGTAAAAAAAGATATAAAGAAGACACACATCTGCATGTAATAATGGTGCAGATCCTTGACCCTGACATTGACCCTGTACAGCTGCTTCAGTCTGAAGTTATGTCATGTATTTCTGTAGGATGCAACTTAGTGTAGAAATGCTGACCCTGTTCATATTGATAAATACATTTATATCTGCAATTATGCGTTATTGCAACTCAGATTACATTATTTTATTGCATCATTTCAGTGATGGCAAGCTCTTGTTGTTGAGTAAAGAGCCATTCCCTTTCTACCCTAAGGAGATCGTCCAACCATTCTGTGGAAAACATCATGTGATGTATACAGTAGGTAACAGTCAAGAGTAGAAACCTGAATATATACCTGTTCTCCAATTGGAATGGCCTTGTACCGACTGAGGTTGGAGGGGACTCTTTGCTTTTCCCAATGATATTAGGTGATTTCTTTTTTGAACAAAGTGTCCAGTGTAACAAAACATGTGTAGTGTTTCGCAATAAGCATGTTACAGAATTGTAAACAAAGTGCAGAGTTGACAATGTGTTTAAGCTATGGTTACACTGTGTTTAAAGTATTCTACAAGAAGTTTAGGTATTGAGGATCTGATCTAAGCATTCGGTTTTAGTGTGTAAGCAATGGGCAAAGACCGTCAAGAGGCAAACAGACAGAGGAAGTGCTCGTAACACCAGTTCAAAGTACAAGCTAGAAGGGAAAGGAATAAATAAAGATATATATATATATATATATATATATATATATATATATATATATATATATATATATATATATATATATATATATATATATATATATTTTTTTTTTTTTTTTTTTTTTTTTTTTTAATTTTGGGATGAAGTCAAGTGGTATCAAAAGACATTTGAGCTGTGGTTTGAAGTTTGAAAGAAATTTTTCTGATTTTCATTTTGTCACGTCGAATGTAAACAGACTTCATCTGTTGTGCTACTATAGTATTAGTAGACTGGTAGGATTAGGGTTAGAGTAAGTTCACATGTTCTTGAAATGTTTTCTATAGTCAGTAGAAGGTCTGTTGAGATCAGCACAATAAAGATTTAGCAGGTAATAATCAGACGGTCTACTTGTAAAAGTTAACATGTAGGTGCAAGGTGTTAACAGAATGTTCATCAGGGACCATCAAAATAAAGTGTTACTGCTTCTCTTAAAAAAACTTACTAGTAAACTAGTAGTTTATTGAGTTTACTAAAAATGCAACAAGTTAATTAGTAAACTGTCAGTATACCTGTCAGTATGTCAGTTTGCTTTCAGTATAGTTGCAGTGCAAGCTAAAACATTGCTGTATACTAGTTGTATACTTTTATATACTAGAAAGTGGACCAATTTAGTCCCAATCAGTATTGAAATAGTACACTTATAAATATACTACTAGTACATAAACTAGTACATATACTACTTACTACATAAGTAAAGTTTAAGTATACTCTAAGTAGACTAAATAAAATAAACTTGAAATATACTACTTTTTAGTAAGGGTATACATGTTAAAAACAGTTCATATCCAGCTGAATCATTGATGTTTAGGATTTAACATGTATCTCTGCAGCTCTATCAGACACAGATGGACAGCGTTGACATGCAACTAATCATTTGCTTTCTTGTTTTATTTTCTCACACAGCACCGCTGACTGACAAACCTCCCAAGATCCTCTACCCGTTTGAAAATAAGATGAGCATCCTGGAGATGCAGCTGGGTGAGAACAGCCTTTATTATGGACCGATATTACATAACTGTCTGAGGGCTCTTACAGCAGTGCATTGTGCTGCATGCGTGCACACATCTGAATCTGTGAGTGTGTGTGTGTGTGTGTGTGTGTGTGTGTGCACACGAGTATCTGGTATCTGTGTGTGTGTGTGTGTGTGTGTGTGTGTGTGTGTATGCGCATGCACGTGTGAATCTGAGAGTGTGTGTGTGTTTTGACTGGTAGTCACGATATCAAAAGGCTTATAAATCAGCCAAAAGTAGTTTTGATGTAGATCTAGTGTTCAGCACATGTTTTGTGATGGGTAGGTTTAGGGGCCAGGTTAGGGGATAGAAAATACTGTTAACCTGCTTTAAAATGTATAGAAATCTATGCAGTGTCTGTGTGTGTGTGTGTGTGTGTGTGTGTGTGGATGACTCTCAGTGCTCCACAAAATGATTGTGCTGTGTTTGATCACCTGTGAAATGTGTCAGAATCACACCTTTGTAAAACAATAGAGCTTTTATGTGCCACATTTCATGCTCGTTTATGGCTAAATGAGTGTCAGAGACTTTGACTCGAATGAGTGAACATGAATGAGGCTATTCACAAAGACTAACCGGCTCAGATCACTGCAGACTCGTGGAATAACCCACTAACCACGACTGCTGATAGGCTAGACAAGAAATGCAGTGCTAATCAGCTGCTGTGCTGCGATTCTTGAAGAAGCTGGGGTTGATGGGACTCTCTGATTGTCTGGTAGTGCTTTTCTAATTTTTCTAATTCTTATGTGTTTATAATATCTTAATATTGCTTATATCAGACAGTTATCAGAATAGAGCTATGCATTAGTTTACATTTTGGCACGATATTAACAATGAAGTAGTCAAGATCTGCTATACAGTTTATTTCATTTTGTGTGAGTGTGTTGTACAGTATGTATGCAGATAAAGTTGGTGGCACTGTAATTGTATTGTTTGTTATGTGGTAATGTGGAAAATGTTGTTCAATGTATAGTAATTTGGTGTAATGACTAATTACTAGCCTAATTGTTATTTAGTGATGTGTGGTTAAATGATGCATATAAACGACAAGGTTAAAATGTGGATCACATCACTCAACCCTAATCAGATTACCTGAGGAGTTCACTGAAAGTTGTGGCATTATATTTATGCACAACAAATTCTACATAGTACATCTCTAAGCCAAAAGCAAGACTGCATATGATTTTTGGATAGCAAAAAAGCAAATGCTGGGGGGCAGATATGATGTCAATAATTATGCAGATGTGTTACTACATTGATTGAATGATAAGATTGTGTTTGAGAGTCTTTGATCTCCCTTCCCGGGTTAAACAATGCAGATGTTAAAATCATATGTTGATGGTCACACAGCCCAGAATCTTCTCATGTTAGTAGCTGAACATTATTCAGGTTAGTAGCTGTTGATGTTTCAGAGAGATCACTGGTCAAAGATCAGTTTCAACCAAACAGAAAAGTTTAATTTAATCTAGATTTTTTTCCTTGAAAATGTTTTATCGTTGCTAGTTCATAACTAGTGTGTTCTGGCTTGGATCAGCCATTGATTGTACCTGGCTGTACAGGCTGATGTGTTTTGTAGCTGGATGCGTTAAGCTGATGTGAAATCTGTTCCAGAATGTATGTGTGTGTGTGTGTGTGTGTGTGTGTGTGTGTGTGTGTGTGTGCGCGTGCGTGGTTGAGTGTGTGTTTGAATGTGTCTTTTCTCTGGTTTTCGTCTGCCATTGTTTCGTGCTGTTCTTCTAAGCTAATGAATGTCGAGCTAAGTGCTGTGGATAGGGTTTATAGTATTTCAGGGTGTGATTTGTAGCTTCTGTATTAGGAAAGGCAGTTGTTTAGACTAAAAAAACATATTTGAACTGTTTTATTCTGGCCTGATTGTAATACATTTTCATAGATTTATTTAGAATTCATAGCATCACAATTTCGTTTATCACAATCATTTTAGTTTTTACACCCCCTTTTTTATAGAAACACTAAATAACAAATAATATCTTAAGCACTGCCAGTCCAGTCAACAAATATACATTCATGTTATTCTAATTACTAAAGTTCTATCATCTTATAATGCTAAATTAGAACACTATCATATTATTATGTTATAAAATATTATGGCTATTCTATTCTTTAATATTTCATCATTTTTATTTATATAGCACTTTTAAAGATAAAGATGCAAATGCAGAGATGGTCTCTGTGATAAAAATGGAATGTTTTGGTGTGTATCAACAGGGCACAAAGAAATATAGAGCTGATTATCATCAGCATAGCAGTGAAAGCTAACACCATGTTTCCTGATAATATCTCCCAGAGGTAACATGTACAGGTTGAAAAGTAACGGTCCTAGCACTGAGCCTTGAGGAACTCCATATTTCACTTGTGATTGATATGATACCTCCTCATTTACTTCTACAAACTGATGGCGGTCAGATGAATACGATTTGAACCATGCTAAGGTGCTTCCTCTAATGCCAACATAGTTTTCTAGTCTCTTCAAGAGAATGTTGTGATCAATCGTGTCAAACACTGCGCTAAGATCTAATAGCACTAATAACGAGATACAACCATGATCAGATGATAGAAGCAGGTCATTAGTAACTCTAATGAGAGCAGTCTCAGTACTATGGTACGGTCCAAATCCTGATTTGAAATCCTCACTGATACCATTTTCTCTAAAAAGGAATATAATGTATTGAGGATACTACCTTTTCTAGTATCTTCGTCAGAAAAGGAGGAAATTCGAGATGGGTCCATATTTGAGTCCATATAAGTCTTTGGGGTCAAGATATAGTTTTTTAACGAGAGGCTTAACAACAGCCAATTTGAAGATTTTGGGGACATAACTTAATGACAATGATGAATTAATAATAGTCAAAATAGGATCTATGACTTCTGGAAGCAGCTCTTTTAATAGTTTCCCAAAGGTGTCCATAGAGAGTTGATAATATTTCATATGCACAATGTTTTAATAATAATCTAAAATGAACCTGCAGTGCATGTGTCATTTTCCCATCATTTAAAGTATTTAAAGCATTCAATGATTAAATCATCATTTACAGTATTTCCCACAGAAATTAGCAAAACCATGTCTGAGTAGTTTGTCTGCGGTAGTACATTCAGATTTGTCTCTTTTTCCCAGAGCTTCATTAGATGCCAAGCCCCATCTGTTAGTTTGCTTGATGTATTTCTGCTGTTGAAGTGTTCTGCTCACAGAAACACTTGGACGATGGTTGTGAAATTTGCCAGATTAATAGGGAAGAGCAACAAAAACATTTCTGCTGAGCCTTTTAAGTTTCACCTGTTTTTGCTTAAGATTCTTGAATGGACAGGTGTAGAAATGACCGCCTGAGCACCACCTGCCAGTCATTTAATGCTAGATTTAGTGCTTTATGCTCAAAAAGTGTCTGTATGTGATGAAACTGGCCAAGTTAAGTGGATATGTGTCCTCTTGTAGTTGCCTAATGAGTTTAGTAACAAAATGTTTTTTGATTGGTTTGGCCTGTTGTCACAAGCCGTATTAGGTCATTTATCAACATTGATGGATATTATTTCCTGTAACGATTAATCAGAAGCATTACTGTTTCCCCTGTTACGATGCCATTACCGTTACTGACAATCAAATGTGGCATTACTATAATTTATTATAGGCTCAGTTCTTCTGAAATTATTTGACGTAGCTTATCAGGCTCACGGGTCACCAACCAACTTTGACTCTCACACGCAAAGAAAGATACAGAGTATCACATAAAATGCTGAATTTATGCTCTACATGTAAAGAGTATTCTTTGTTGTATTCTCTGCAGTTCCTTTAGAATTCTTCAGCCTTTAAGAACTGCTGGTTTCTCTGGCAGTAGGCAGAACTAATGTGCAAACGGCAATCTCATTGGCTCTATTCCCAAAGTGTCCATAGAGAATTGATAATATTTACAATAATATATTGGAATTGATTGGTGTCCCTCACACTGTCCAATAGAAACATTAAAATTGTGTAAATTGTGTACATTTTTATTGAAACATATTGATATTGGCTACATTCAAGCTATTTGACATATTTGAATAGTTACTGTTAGAATCATGTAACTCAGTTACCAACTCAGTTACTATTTGTAAGAAGTAGTAACTATAACTAATGACTTTTTTTAAACACTGTTCATCACTGGCAGTTTTACCCACTTTTTTGTCTGCATTATTGGAATTTTGTGAGCTGCTTACATGAACATGGCTACACGAAGTGAGGTTTTTCCAACTATTTGCACACTAAAATTTTCTTTTTGTTGATGGGATATCTCTTTCTTGTCTCTTTCCCTGTTCTAATAAGCCTTTAATACCAGATCCAGCGGTTCCTTTCTCTGAGCCAGGACTCCTGACATGCATTTTCCACTATAAGATCTGACATCGGGGCACAAGAGATGGCCATCGAGCGCTGCGTGACTCACTTTCTAAATGGCAGCGCCACCAGCCTTTCATTTCCATCTGAATGCACCACTTGAGGATCCAAAACAATGGGCGAGCGCGACTGTCAGAGACTCGACGAGAACACTTTTGGCAAGTGGGTCACCAGTGGATTGGATGGACTAGTTTTGCATTTTACAGATCAAGTTCTGCTTTAGATCTCTCAGGCCGTGTGAACAGGAGTGCTTTTAAAGCATAATGTGATAAGAGGTTATGTATTAAAACTGAGAAGAACATTAATAGAACTAGTCATTCGAAAGTTCTGTTCTTCTGGACATTTGCAAATTGGCATGTAGATATTACAATTCTGTATGCAAATAAATATGAGAAAGAAGCTTGTGAGCTCTTATATTTTTGGAATATCTGATTTAGTTGTTAAGTGGTCTTTGAAAGCACAGGGATGTACATTAAATGTAAAATGATCTGTGTTTTTAATAGATAAAGATTTTTTTCTCTCTCTTTCTGCTCTGTATATTAGCCAGATTTTATTTTCTAGTGCACAGAACCATTTCAAAAGTAATAATTATGTAAGCCGCAGGTTTCTTTGTGTAAATCCGTGCTATTTTCCGTCCCTCTGCAGTCGACCGCTGCCGCTTTGGTAAATGTCACGGCCGTGGGGCTGCTCGGAAGATCGATATTACATCATTTCTCTCAATTAGAGAATGCTTATCGTTAGTCTAAGGAAGTCTTATCTGTATTCAGCCGAGCCGTCCGAGTAACAGGGCAGGAGTTCCACGCTGAATAAATGGCCAGCATGATTCCCTCAGATAATAAAATTCTGCATCATACTGAATCGATGGTACTGGTCAGACCGTCCAGACACCAGAAACCTTTAACTAGTTGGAGATTGGATTGTGCCAGATCTTAGTTGTACTTTGGGCACTGTGCATAGACTGGGCATGTGCAGTCACCGCTAAACCTTTTAATATCTTTCATTCTGAAAGTAAATATGAATTTGGTTACTGTCGATCCCTGAATTATGACTCTTCTGCGCTGTTCTGTCTATTAAAGTTGAAGATTCGAGCATTTAATGTGGTTAACTCGTCTTCATATGTTGGAAATGGATTCAGCACTGAACCAAATCTCTGAATGGCTTTTATTTCACTTTTTCCGTGCAGCATCCGCTGAGCCTGTTTGTATTGATTGGGAATGACGATAGCTTTCCGTGGAAATGGATGAGCTGTTGATTTGTACTTTTCATTTTTCAGAAATCCTATAGCATAATGGTCACTGCAGGAATCAGAATTAAATCATCTTCCTCTTGAGCCTCTCCAGTCCACACCAGTCAATTCAAATTCACTTATCGAGTAGAGAGTCCTCATGCTGATCTCTAGAGCTGTTTTCCCCAGGAACAAACCATCTATCTGCCGTATTGAACAGAAGATGAACATGTTCTGGTGGGTTAAGCATGTGTAAACTACTGTCGGGGTACCAGTGACAAAATGACTAGTCCATCTATCCATCCATCTAAATAAGCTTTCATTTAAAAATATATAGTCAGGCTTTTGGCTTTGTGTTCACACTGAGATGGTGTTTTTGTCAAAGAAACGAAAGCAACAAAGCTTCTTGAAAACGCTCTATAGAGTGGAGAAAATTAAAAAAATTGTTTTCACGTTCTAGTGTAAACAGAGGCTTTTAATGCATGTTTAGACGAAAGAAGAAGAAGAAATTTTATTAATATAGCACCTTTCCATAGCTCAAGGTCACTTAACAAGTTTTGTACATCCACTCAAGCAATATAGACTCAAATACAATAATATATACATAAACCTATAGCCATTATCCAAAGAACATATAAAACAGATAAGTTTTTATGGGATGGTATGAGTTTAATCATCAGTTACAGTACACTTTTAGTCATGTGACACATATTGTTCCAATAGATAGCTATGTTTATATTAGTGTTGTGCCTGTCATGATGACAATATGCTATTCACTGTCACGCTACAGATGTGCTATTTAATACACTCTTCACATCACAGTCTTGCACAAATGGCAGAAAATGTAATCATGATTGCTGTTTGCGGCAGTTGCATTTTAGATCAGACATGAAGTTGTGAGCGAGGGACACATCAATAATGGTGAGAGATTTTTCTAAATAAAATGAATTGCAATAATATGTATTATGTTCCATCTGTGTCTCGTGAGCTTTTTTTGATGCTGTATGCATGCACAGTTTTTAACATTTCAGAGAAACTTTCGGAAAACACTATTGTGGACAGAGTGTTAAATTAAATTTGATGTATTTGGATTAATAGTTCACACAAAAATTTTACTCACGCCAAAGCCATCCTAGGTCTATATGACTTTCTGTAATGTAACCTTAGATTCCCACATGAAACTCTTCAATAGCTTTGCTGAATCCAGCGACAGAAACATGAATTTCTCTTGTGAGACTGATAAACGGCTCACTTTGTGTGCCTCTCAGGGTCCTTCTGCTTTCACACAGAGCTCCAGCTCTCTCTCTCTCTCTCTCTGTCAGAGACGGCTGTGCTGTGTATGTTCATGATGCTGAACTCTTCACCTGAGCTGGATCCCTGTGGCGCTCAGTGAAATGTGCGGATATTGGCAGTGTAAGAGAGATCCTCACGTTCTTACGAACAAAGCAGGAAGCTCTCGTTACTCTATGCTTCCTCACTTCCTGTGTATGTCTGCATGGCTTCAGCTCACTGATCATGAATGGAGGCCGACTTAAGCCTCTCTGACCACTGAGAGACTCAATTACGCTGTCGTCTCCTCGTTCACGCCTCTGCTCATCTCGTCCCTTTCTGAGCAGTCTGCACTGAACACAGAACACATGCTGTCTCTTCAGGGACGATGACCATTCATCTTTCCAAACGCCAAATGCCGGTGAGATGACAGAGATGTGACCCGGCCTGACAGAGTTTCAGATGGACACATTGAGTGGAGTTAACATCACATTCGTTTAATGAGATTTTATGGAAAGCGAGAGTCTGACAGATAAATAGATGAGCGTTGACACATAATAACACCAAATACTGTAGGGAAGGAGCGTGTGCAGAATTCTCAATTACAGGTGTGAGATGCTAATGTGAGGCACTTTTCACAGGTGTGTCTTCATTCAAATCACTTCTGACATCTCACTCAACGTCAATGCATTATTTAGACTGTGTCCACTGAACATACTGTAGATATGAGTAAAAATAGTAAGAGTGTGGTCATATACAGTATGTAGGTATGTATGCATATAATGTAAATAATGTGTGTGTGTGTGTGTATAGTTCATTGCCAGAAACAGATACTCCAATTTTTTACGTTTTCAAAAAGAAAAAAAAAATTTATATCATGATGTATTTATTGTTTTATTGTGAAATTAATTGGAATGCACAATAAAAAAGAATTGACTTTTTGTTGATTACAATTTTAGTATGCAACCCAAAAACATTTGATTGAACCTTACAGTTTTGGTCATATATCCTAAACCTTTACATATATATTATATATATATATATATATATATATATATATATATATATATATATATATATATATATATATATATAAATAAAAGGTTTGTATACTGTACGAGAATGTTGTTATTTCTACAGAACGTGCTGACAGCTGTAGGGATTTTCTAAGATAAAGAGTCAAAGTTGGTGCTTCTGCTGGAGCATCAGTTAGTCAGGGACTGATTTGTCTATAGCTGAGCTTCTGCTAATCTGAAGGATATTTTGTGTGGCTATCATGAACTGACTGCTCTCTGATGCATGGTCGTTCGAAACTGAAACTTCTCACAATCCGTGTACTGACTCTGGATAAGTTTTGATTTCATTCAGCTTTTCTCAAAGTTGATTTGTTTCTTGTTTCTTGTTTCTTCTGTGAAGGCATGAGATGATCAGTCTAGTTCCCACTGTTTCTCTGGGTTTGGAGCAGTTTATATCCAGCTTGTTTTTATAGCTTTACCTGTCCTTGTTTTCTGATTCCTTCAAGTGATTGTTTTTCGTTTTTTGTTTTTTTAAAGATCCATAATCCCTCTGATGTCATGGCCAGTCTTATTCCTCGCCGCTCACTCTTTGCGTTTTGCTTCTCATTTCCTCCGGCAGTTCCTCCACATCTCTCGTCTTCTCAGACATTTCATGGCTGTCTGAACATTTCTCCTCATCTCTCTAGAGATCTGCTGTATGTGCTGTATGGTGTGTGGGGCTCCTGACATTTATGAAGAACAAATTACCATTATTTGCTGTTACAGCTGGCTGTTCTAGCGCAGGTAGATGCTTTCAGACGTTTTAGAAATCCATAAAATGTTTAAATGTCTGCCTAATATTTGTTGTTTCCACTTAAGGCTGTGCATTGCCACAGCCGTTCTGCCTCTGTCAAATCAACACAAAACTTTAACATCTCTTTAATATCTTCACATTTTTTTAATAAAATGTTGGCTCAGTGCATGGCACCATCTGTCCAGTGTTTGTGCCTTCCTCATTACTTGATGTCAGCACTAAGTTGCACACTATAGATGTATAAATAGTCGTTATAAAAACACATTATGAGGATTACATGAGATGAGGTTTGTCTGTGAACTTGTGGGCCGATTCTGAAAGACAGTGATATGTCATTGAGATTTATTTTTGCAACAGTCCTTTCTGGTTGTCCTTTGAGTTGTGTCACGAATGAGGGGACTGATGGGGCCCTGCTCTGATGGCTCTGTCTATATGTGACCCTGGACCACAAAACCATAATGGTCAACTTTTGAAAATGAGATGTATACATAATCTAAATAATGAATAAATAATCTTTACATTGAAGTATGGTTGGTTAAGATAGGACAACATTTGGCTGAGATGCAACTATTTGAAAATCAGGAATTTAAGGGTGCAAAAACAATCTAAATATTGAGAAAATCACCTTTAAAATTTGTTAAAATTAAGTTCTTAGCAATGCATATGTTTAAATACTGCTTAAAAACAAATTTGTAAAAAATGTATAAAATATCTTCATGGAATGTGATTTTTACTATCAATCAATCATTTTTATTTATATAGTGCTTTTAACAACACAGGTTGCATCAAAGCACTGTACAGTATAATGACAGGGATGTATAGTGACGAGAGTGACCAATTTCTTATTAAATGCAGAGACGGTCTCTGTAGTCAATTCAACGATAGTCTGACTACACACCCTAATGATTTTTGAAGTAAAAAATATATATATAATTTTGACCCATACAATATATTGTTGGCTATTGCTACAAATGTACCTGCTTATGACTGTTTTTGTGCTCCAGGCTCACATGCACACACCATTTTAAACAAAAAAACTTTCTCAACATATTTATGTCCCAGTTAATACTGATTTTTGCCTAGTGAAAGTTAATGATTTAAAGCCTGATTAAATAACCATTCTGTAGTTGAACCGTAAACAGGCCAATGTGTGAGCACTTCCTACAGATGAAGAAAGAAACACAGAGTACTCTACATTTGGTCTACTGAATGACATTTTCATCCTCAATGTTTGTTTTATACAGTATGTGTTCATCCCATTTGGTTTTTTGGAGCTGTTATTGTCATGGTCAAGGTTTTTTTAATCACACCTGCTTTTTGTGTAATTTTTATGATAGGACTGTTTCAGGGTCCCTTGAGTCGCTTCATCAACAGGCTCTTATTGCAGAAGCAACTATGAGTTTCTGATTGCCCCGGAGTGGAACATAATTTCATCATGGATTTTGCCTTGTGGCTAAGGTGCTTTATGTGCTGCCGCTAGGCACTAATACAGAAGACAGAGCAGATGAGGTGACGGCAGCACGAAAAAGGAAAAGCAAACGGCATTATCTTAGTCGGAAACAGGGCCTTCAAGGACAGAGCCATTGTTACTGTGAGCTGCAGCAACTGGCGGAGATTTCTCTGAGCTAAATTACAGTGCGAAGCCACAAATGGACAGCAATAATTGTAGGCTTTGTGTTGCTAAATAGAGGCTCAGAGAGCATGTGTGACCCAAACCCTCCTTTAACAAGCAGATTCTGTCTCGTTTAGTGACAATGGCTCAGGAAACAGATTATCCTCCTAAACGAGTCCACATCCTCCTTTATTCCTGTCCACACACACATACGCCATCTGCAGTGATTTAAGATTCCTCTGCATCAGTGGGGTTTCTCAGCAATACATCATATCCACTGCTGTGTTTAAATGAGTGTGTGTAATTGCAGGTCCGTTTGCTATGAAAACAAAAGGCTTAATTGATCTCTGTACGCCTGCAACCCGCACTGTGATATAGAGTGACATTCATTTGGGTGAAAACACAGAACCAACAAGCTGGAATGTGACATCTGGTTGTGAAAGGTTGGCACTGTAATCAAAATCATGTGAATAGAGCAGAGAAATTCATGAAAACCTGGTAAATATGTTGTACATAAAACATTAATCAAAATCTGAGTGTTGTCTAATTGTGGTTCATTCTTGCACAAGCACTTTCAGGTCAAGTGATCTTGTGTCTTATACTTTGCATTAAAGAGGAGTCTCATTGATGCCGTCATTGTGTTGCATCATTTTAATTTGCTTGTAATGTTCATTTTTGAATAAAAGCACCTGCTGAAGGAATAAAAGTGGGTATGTCGAATGAGGGAAATGGTCGCAGGGATGCCAAAAGTATGGCAGGAGACAGAGCATCTCGTTCCTTCCTTCTGGAGACATTCCTCTTAAGTAACTTCAAGCTGCATTGACCACAAATGTGAACGAGATGCCCACGCCACCGATCTTTTAAGTCTCGGTTCAGTGTGTAAGCAGAGAGGACAACTAAGGCAGAAGGACGGAGGAACACAGAGCACTCTGGATATCAAGGTCATAGAATCTGACAAACATGAGCGGCGTGGATGTAATGGGTGCAATGGCTAAAAGGAAGACTGTCTTTAGTGTCAGAACTTGATCAGTAACCTCTTCAATAGATTCAAACAGAGGTTTGCAGAGAGCCTCCAGGACCACGGCCTGGTCCCATGAAGCTACACGGGGTCATATGGGAGGCCTCAGCACACAGTAGAGGAAATGTGTCCTGAATAGAGAATGGGGCTACTGATAACAGTTAGATCCCGTCCCAACACACTCTCTCCAGAACCTCTGGGAGCAGAGCAATCGGGGCAAAGCATACAGACGAAGCCTCAGCCAAGTCTGCATCATGGTATCCAGCCCCAGGGGAGCTGGATGAACTAGAGACAGGGGACATTGCACTAACTCTTAAGTGATAAGAGGTTCACCTGAGCCTGACCAAAAACTCTGCAGATCTGCCTTACCACCTCGAAGGTGAAGCATCCATTCCCCAGGTCTTGGCCCCTGCCTCAACAGGATATCTGGACCCATATTGAGATACCCTGAAATATGAATTAATGACAGGAGTTACCCCTGGGACCACAAAAGTATCTGGTGCACCAGCTTGAACAAGGGGCTTGAACGTAAACCTCCTTGGTGGTTGATTTACGAGACATGCCAACATATGTGCCAACATATGGAAATCTTTCAGGTCTGGGAGAAAGAACTTCTGAGCTCGAAAAAGGCCAGCATTTCCAGGCAATTGATGTGCCACGTGATGGTGACTGCTCCACAGACCATGATTCATGACTGCATGCCAAGTGGTGAAGGACACATCTGTCCTTAACAAGAACCAAGGTTTCCTTCACATGTCTAAGGAACAAAAGCATCACCATGTGAACTTGATCATGCAAAGCGGATTTCCCCTCAGGAAAAAACCCTTGGTTATGAGCCACCACTGTAGGGGTCTCATGCACAGCGGGCCGAAAGGTGTCACATTGGAAACAGCTGCCATCAGACCCAGAAAATGGCTTGACAAAGAGTGACCAGCCTTCTCTGACTCTGCAACTGTAGTTAGGATTGAACTCGACTCGATATCGATTCGATCCCAGCAGGAGACAACTGTGCCTGCAGAGTGGATGAATCCCACAGCATGCATAGATAAGTGGTCCTCTGTAATGGAGAAAGCACAATTTTCTTTGTTTAGTCCTTACCCCAATTCTTTCATATGGGCAAGAACAACATCTTAATGTAGAACCACCGTCTGATTCAGTTGTGCTATAATCAACCAAACATTGATGTAATTGAGTATGTGGATGCCCTGGAATTTCTATGAAGTCAGAGCTGCATCCACACACTTTGTAAAAGTACAGAGTGAAAGTGCAAGGCTGAAGGAAAGAACCAGATACTGGTGCGTTTCACCTGAAAGCGAACCTCAGGAACTTCCTGTGATAAGGAAGGATGGAGAAATGGAAATATGCATTTTTCGGATCTATCAGGACAAACCAGTACTCAGACTTGATCTGGGACATGACTTGCTTGACAGTAAGCATCTTGAACTTCAGTTGCATGACTGAGCAGTTCAGCTGATGCAGATTGTTCAGAAAAATGAAGAAATGGCTGAAGAACTCGGAATTTCTTTCTTTCTCAACAGGTCTTTACTTTTTGTTCTAACAACGGAACCACCTTACAATCCCATTAAAATGAGGTGGAGGATGTCTAAACAGGATTCGATTTCTACAGTCAGCAGGACCCACTTTTAGATATTTGGCAAAAGCTTCTACGCTGCCAGAAAATCTACTAAGGGAATCAGTCTCTCGAGACTGACCTCCGGTGTGATAAGGGAGCTGCTACAATTTCAGACAGACACTTAAAACGAATCTCCCCAGGGGCCGCTGTGCCCTGAAACACCCGTGGTGGCAGGGTTAACAGCCAGGTACCCTGAGGGCACTGAGGGAAGAAACTGCCCCTTTGGAGTATGCTTATGAGCCCTGGTAAGAAGAGACTCTCCCGTCTCCATCCGGTCTACGACATCCCTTTACGAACCCAATGACTGGAGCCAAAGGCACAGAGAGTAAGAGAGCTCTCCAGGAGAGGAGCGTCCACGTGGAGAGGTGCTCGCAATGCGGACATCTGGCTCCCTCGAGAGCCACCTTAGCATGCTTTGCTCCCAAACAAACAAAACAAAGGCTTTGAGTGTCCCTTCCCGTGATGTAGTGAGGGCAAGGACTAGCACACAACCTATCTGACCTAACCTATCCCACAAATGACTTTGTGCTTTAGGTATACTTTTAAAAGACAGATAACAATAGTATGAACACACACAGAGCTAAATGACAGAAGCTGCCACTGTGTTTACCTCACATGTTTTTATAGCTTCCTGGTCGTACATCATCCATCTCCATGACAGACGAAACATCCATTGGTCTCATTACACACGATTCAGAGCATTGTTATGCAGGGGGCAGTTCCCATTTGAAGTCAACGCAGCTCGAAGTTCCTGAAGAGGCAAAAAAATTTGTTCAAAGTCTTATTAAAACTTAAAGGATAATTTGCTACAACATCCTGCAAAGTTTACATCTGAAAGTGCACCATGTATAATGTTACTGTCTCTCTCAAACACTGCTTTTATTATAAAATGCAAATGAAATTGACCAATCAGCGCAGATCAGAGTCATGCAAAGAAGTCTCTCTTATTGAGAGACTCGTTTGGAAGTCGTTGAGTAAATCGTGTAAAAATAATTGCATATTATAAGACAAGTAAAGGGTTTTTTGACCTTGCATGCATGTCAACCTGTTGTTGAGGACTCCCAAAACTAAAATATGAACCTTTTATCACCCATAATAGGGGCGTTTTCATTTCTGAAAATAAAAGCACAAATGAAATGGCAATTGCCTCACACAGACTGTTGCCTTTAGGTCTTTTCCATGTTTTTATTAGGTTGGCTGTCAGTTGAGAGAATAAGCATTCATTTTACTTGCTCATGAATATTTGTTATGTCTTAATTACATGATGTATTTATGGATGTGGATGAGCTGCTGGCCAGCTCTGGTCGGCAGGACTGTGCAAAACAGCACATCTGTGGCAGTTCCTGAAGCTTTAAACATTCGTTGGTTTCTCTCAGCAGCTCTTGGCTCCGGGCCCCAGAGCTAGAGATGTTGTGGCACTCCAGAGTACTTCTGTAAGTGGATTTCTGCTGTTTTGGGAGAGAGAGCAGTGTTGACCTACTTCCTCCTGCTTCTTTTATCTCCAACTGCACTTCCGAAAGCAAAATTCGGTGCGCAGCTCATTAGCGCCGTTAGAAGTTTAAAATTAAACAGTTTCTCAGAGCCGCAGCTGTGGACCGGTGCAGTCGATGGATCTGCAGAGACCACAAGAACCGGTCCAATCCATCACAGCAGAGGCTCTAAAGTGTAGATTCTGCTATAGTAAACATGTTAATAGGACAGTATGGACTGATTGTTTTCACGACGCTGATACAAATATTTAATGTGTATATGAGCCAGGTGAGGCAGCTGTGCTTTATTACAGAAGTAGCGTGAACAAGGTCTTATTTAATGATGCTTTGGAGGATCAAGGCTTCTCTTCATGCAGCTCTGTCAACCATCAGTTACTTTGGCACGCCACGGCCACCTCTTTAATAAGAGGAAAATACGACCTTCTATGACATCAGCTGAGGCGAAACGTAGGAAAATGTATTGTCTTCGGTCTCTTTGCTCTTGTCTGACGCTGTGTCACTGCATTCAAAGGGCTCTATCAAACACTTGTATCAAATACAAAATTTGATTCTCAAAATCTCTTGTGTTTCAAGTTGCAAAATGTTCATAAAAGATGTGTAAAATGAATGCAATTCTAACAATTTGAATAATTTGCTAAACCAAATAAAAAACACTATATAAAAATAATTTTTTTATTTATTATCCAGATTTATTCTGGATTCTGGATTTTTTGATTTAATACAAAATGATTACTAAAACAGTGGTAATCAAATAAACTAATACTTTTAACAATTGAATTAATGATTTAAAATCTAATCAAAATAAAATTAAACAATTGAACGTTTTTTGAAAAAGTGCTAAACTGCTGTTTTATTATTATTTGCCATATGCCATAATTTCAAATTAAACTGAACCTTTATGTTTTTAGGTGAAGGCCACTGAGTTTCTGATAATGGTTACATTTATTTTTGTTATTTACTATGTCAGCTTCACCTCAACAATGATTTTAGAATTAACTCTAACCTTCAGGAGCATCATTTGAATATAGTTCGCTCTTGGTAGGAAAAGTACTCAGCTTGTTTGATAGTTTACAGCTAATTGAACTCTGGGCAGATTTAGTATAGTTCTCCCATCATGTCTGATCTCTGACTATAAGCAGCGTACAACCAGGGCTTGGGAGTAACAAAATACATATAACGTCTTTACATCTTTAAAAAACAAAATATGAGTAACTTTATTTCGTTATAATTAAAGTTTAAATGGGTGTTAATCAAATTACAGTTACATCCAGTTTTTTTTTTTACCATAGTGATTCTAATGTCAATGATTTCTTTTGATATTAATGTAAAATTATTGAAAATGTTAACCTTGATACTGTGACTCACGTGCAGTCTAACAGCAGCCTGCTGAAGAGTGAAGACTCACTAAAATGCAAGAGAAAATCAGAATGCCAAGTACGTAATTGTTATGGAAATAAAAAGATGATTTTACTTATAAATGGCTGTCATTTTCGTTCAGCTTCAAAGGAACAACAAACCCTAAAAAAGCATCTTAAAGTAAGTTGTTCTCAGTTTCAGGTTTGTACGACTTTTTGTTTTTCTCTATTTATGTATAGTTAAGCAATATCATTCAGCACATTCAGGAAGAAGAGTGCTGTTTAGCCAAAGGTTTGCAAGATTGCAAATATTTTAGATTTTATACAATTTATAGCAAAAAGTTTGTATTTAGTGACTTAAGAACAGTGTTGTCTGATTTGCTCCCTAGCGCAAACAAAAATGGTTCCATATAACCACTGGTCTTTTTACACTTAGTGCAAATCTGGTTGGGATTGACATTAAAAAAGGTGCCTGTTTGAAGCACTTGGTGATAAGATTTGAGTTTGATTCCCCTTATGATGAACTCATTCAACTTCCATTCTTCCCTATTTCCTCATCACATATCTGCCACTGTTTGCAATAAGTATTAATAGCATCTAATTATTATTAACACTTGTTGCAGATTTTTTTCTATTTGCACCTAATGCAAATAACCACTGCCTTAAATATGAAAAATAAATCCACATAGTTGTCAGTCACATAGTTTGTGAATAAAGCCTTGTTGTGAGTGAATCAGCTGAGAATGATTTTATTACATTAAAAACAAATCACTTGCTTGATTCTTGAATGAATCAATCCTTTTAAATGAATCAAATGACTCCATGACTCTTTCATTAAGACAGTAATTTGCCATCACTTAATGGAAGTTTTCCTCCCATATTTCTTTCTTTCTAAGTAAAAATTTTCTAATGTTCTATTAAAAAGTGTTAACCCCATAGCATTATTTATTTAGAAGTGGTTAACATAAAAAAGTCATCAAAGTTATTAAATATCAAAGTATTTAGATTAAGTTACCAAAATGAAGTAATCTAATGAAATACATTACAAAATACTTTTTTAAAGCATGTATTGTGTAATCTGTAACAAAATAAATTTGCCCTGCGTACTGACTGTAGCAGACTTCAAATGAAATCATCGAACACTGACGCATTACGATGTTAAACACCACAGGACTGACTGTGATGTGGCCTGAGCATGCAGGATTGGGGCTGTTTTTAAGGGGGTTAACTGAGCATTGAGTCGTTCTGTTGGACCGTATGTTTTCACACATGCTCTCATCAAACTGCAAGGAGCAGACCTTGCATTACTTTCTTGTGAACGAGTCAGAATATCCCTCAGTACTCTTGCTGTTCGTAATGATTCTGAATGTAAATGTCCGTCACTGGAGAAAGAATGTCTTTGACTACCAGTTCAGCAACTAATGACTAGTTCATCTGTTTGTGAGAACTTCCCTAGCTCATTCTTTGTTTTTCCCCAAAGCTAGCATGTAAATAGTTTTTAGCTGCTGCATGTGTGTATATCGATCACCTCATTTGCAACATGTAATTAAAATAAATGACAGCTTTGTGTTTGTCACTGTCTCATTTACTGATTATACTAAGATTTTTTTCCACTGTGATTTTATTAAGTCTTTTCTTAAATAGCACTGTTAGAAAAGTGTTAGCTTTAGGTAAAACATGTTTTTGCTCAGATGCTTATGGCAGATGATGTCCTTTGGAGTGCTTTTGATTCAATCCATTCAAGGTGTCTAGCAGGTTTTCTGGAAATCTAACGGATGGCATTTTTAACAAAAAAATTAGGATTCAGGATGAATCTCAAATAGGCTTCATCACTGGACTGCATTGTGAAGTATTGTAGAAATGTCATGCATCAACATAAAATCAGATTTCCTGCTATCTGCATGTTTAGTTCCATGTTTTAGCGTGTAGATTCTAGCCACTCTCACCGCAGTTCAGAGTGAAATACAGATGATTGCGAACATAAGTAATGTCGTAAAAAAAGCACTGCAAAATGTGGACATGGCAGTAAATTCAGAGAGTTAAAGAACAGTGAGGTCCATAACAGCTAGGACTTAAAAGCCTTGGTAATCTGAAGCAAAAAGAAGACTTGTAATATGCTTGAGAATAATAGATGGGAGGGAGGAAGGGTTGTGAGCAGTTTGAGCATACTTACCAAGCTGTAATGCCAAGTATATATAACAACAGTGATGTTTGGAGCGATGTGTCAGCTGACCACAGCACTATGCCTACATGGTCTGACAGAACTGTCTCTGAGCTTGATTTCTGTGACAAACTCAAGTAAGCATCTGTACTGCTGCAATTACAAAGACATAACAAACGTTAAAATTAGAATGAACTGACACCACCGACATTAAATTCAATCTGTACTATTTGATAGTGTAATAAATGCTAAACTCAAATACACTCCAGTGGGATGATGGTGAAGTGTTCTTAGATAAAGCCATTTCTCTGCAACGTCTCACTGTGTGTCACACTCGTCTGTATGGAGCAGAACGGTGAAATGACAATTTTCTGTCCTTTTCAGCAGATGCTTCAGAGGGTGTTTTATTTATCTAGCAAAGCAGATAATCTCATTAACACACACACAGTTTTTCTGGGAATTGTGGGGACTTTCCATAGACTTCTATTACTTTTACACTGACCAAACAATATTTTCTATCCCCTAACCCTAATCTTACTCCTGTTTGCATTCTTTTTTACTATTTTTAAACACAGTATGTGAGTGTGGGTGTATAAGTGTGTATGTGTGTTTGTTTGTGTGCTTTGCTTGTGGTGACAGTGCCATCTGGTGACTCGGAGCTGGTGAAGTATTCACATCGCTCAGTGGAACATTAGCACGTGGCTATAGTTTTTCTTTGGAGATTATAAAATCACTGGTAGTGTAAAATGATTTGTGAGGCAGATCTAATTTTACCTTTGAGTGGATGAACAAAGTGTTTGTATGTGTATCTGTGTGTGTGTGTGTGTGTGTGTGTGTGTGTGTGTGTGTGTGTGTGTGTGTGTGTGTGTGTGTGTGTGTGAGAGAGAGAAAATGGAAAGACTAATGGCATTTCCAGTAGGAATTTGATTGTCCTGTAATATAAAGCATCTCTTTTCTTTGTGTTGGAGAGTTTTCCCAGATGCATCTTTCCTCCACGGTGTAGCTGAGCTCTGGAGAAAGGCACTTTATTTTAATGTGGCAGGTATTGGATTTGCTGAAGAAAGTAGATTTAAATATGCTTAAAGCTGGCACGCGGAGCAACTCCGTCCCTCTCTCTCTTTCTGTGCCGTTTTCTGCTAGTGCTGCAGATCAGCAGTGAAATGAGTTTCTCTCTCCTCACATGAAGCCCCTTTCGTGCCTGAAGTTGGGCACATTTTTGAGACGTCAGGCGTTTTGTGCCGACGCAAGCACTTGGGCTGGCGAGTGACAGGCTGATTCAAGGGAGCGGCGTCTCTTAGCAAACAGAATGTCGAGGTGTCACTGGAGGGAGAGACGGTCCCTGTCAGAGGCCAATTACTCGCTTGTAGGGAAAGCTTTGTGTGAAGTCAAATGGGAGTTCGGACCTGCCGAGCCCCCGTAGGCTCATTAGAACTGCGTCTGCTGCTGGGTTGGGTTTTGTGTGAAGGATTTCTCTGCCAGCACTGAGCATTTCACCGACACACTGCTCTATCACATGGCTGCAAAGTCATGTGAAACCAATAATCATTTATTAAAGGATGGGTAATAACTCATGGGCTGTGGGGAAGTTGAATGTCATCTATCTGCTGGGGCTTCATGTTTGCTCTAAAAACCATTTCCTGTGCTACTTCAGTATTGAACTTCTGCAAATCACGTAAATGTGATAAACAAGTGGATGGATTTTAACCCTTGCAGGACGTCTCAAGGAAGCTGATCTGGAAATGGGCAATGTGCCTAAAGCAAAGCTATGGCACTCTCTCATATCTCTTCATTGCTTTAGTTGTCAGTAATGAAAGGAAAATTAAACAAAAAAAGAAATGAAATATAGATGTCAAATTAACATAAGGTCTGGTGGAACATAGAGCTTATGGGTTGTTCCTCTGATCATTGTTTCTCATTCTATCCCAATAAGAGGCAGTTCATCTTTTTTGTGCATTGAGAGGAGAAACCGCTCAGACTCGACCACTTGCTTGCTATATTTTTTGACATTTTGCAGTTTTTCTTTCTCTTGGGTTAGTTACTAAAGTTAGGTAGGTAGGTTAACCCATACCTAAAACATTTTGGAACACCTTACACACCTGTATATTTCTATTCTAGCAGTTAGCATCTAGTCAAGTCAAGTCATCTTTATTTATATTTTTTTTTTTACACAATATAGATTGTGTCAAAGCTTTACAGTATCAAATAGGAAAATAGTGTATAATTATGCAAAGGAAATAACAGTAAGCATTGAAGTTCAAATTCAGTTCAAATAGTATGTGTGAAGTCAAGCTGCCATATATCATTATGAACAGGAGAACAGCTTTTTTTCTTTAGAAAGCTCTATTTGGAGGATTTACACTTCCAAACTAAATGTCTACATACATAATTTCCCTGGCAAATCATAGCCAAGTAAAGCTATTTTGTATAACCGTGTGATGTGGCTAAACATCAAAATTAATTTCTGTATGGTTTAGGGGAAAAAACGAAATAAGTTACTTTTGACAAACAAGATGGAATGATGTAACCATGTTCATTAAGAAGCCTTTGATCCAGTGTCCAAATAAGACAAATGTGATACTGTCACAGTATCATACGATGAGACTCCCCCAACCAATCTTAAGGATCACTGTCACCTGAATTTTAAACACCTGCAACTGTTACTCATCCAATCATCCAATTAGCACATGTATAAAAGCACATACCTCAAACTCATTACTTGTCTGAACTCGTACCTACAGAGTGGACTCAATATCATTGCT
This sequence comes from Puntigrus tetrazona, assembly GCF_018831695.1. NCBI lineage: Eukaryota > Metazoa > Chordata > Actinopteri > Cypriniformes > Cyprinidae > Puntigrus > Puntigrus tetrazona. The sequence continues at coordinate 10,816,895 of NC_056709.1, read as the reverse complement.
CAGCTTATGCAAACGCTACCTACCTGTTACTTACTTCGCCCGAGATGACATCACCATTTTCACCGTCAACTAGCACCTCCACGCTCCAGCACTTAAGCATTGCACCCAAGCACTTCTTCACCTAAGATGGAACTCCTCACCATTGTAGTCATACTTACTGCTTCTGATATTTCTGTTTCCGTATGAGGCCTCATCAACTCGGGTCAGCAGGTAATTTCACCTCAAGCAACCTCTGCTGCCAGCTCCAGTTGCAGATTGATATCACCAAAAATGCTTAACAACTCCATTCGGTAACAGGGAAGCCCTTGACTCTGAGAGATGTGCATAAAGTGTTGGACTCCTTGCACTGTGCATTGGATAGCTTCACTCCGAGGAAATCCACCTACTGTTTCTGGAGGGGTTGAATGGCTACAACATCTTAGGATGCCCTTAGTTGGTAAAATTATCTTTTCCTGGAGCTCGGGTAACGTCCTAAATTAGGCCAAGGACTATTTCCCTGAATGTTTCCTGAATAAACCATTTCCTTCGCATTCTTCTTTTAAGCTACTCAATTGATTTCCATGACCATCGCAATGCCCCCCTCCCTGTTCTGCCCCCTTCAGTGACAAGTTCTGCCCAAAAAAGGCCACAGGAAAGTTTTGTTATCCTTTTCCTCTCGTCCCAGGAGACTTAGAGCATCTTCGTGGACCACCAATCTTCCCTAAGCTGGACCTCCACATTGCATATAACCTCATCTGGATATGTGAGGAGGACGACCCCTACTAGTCACTATGAATATCTTGTTATGCTGCATGGACTACACAACACTCCTGCGTATTCCTGGAATTTTTGCACAAGGTACTTCGGGATTTCTTCCACAGATTCGCCATTGTCTAGATTGATGACATTCTTATTTCCTCCCAGAGTGAGGCTGAACATCGCCACTCCATCCATGCGCCTTCTTATTTAGGAAGCTCAGCCTGACGGAGATGAATTACGACATTGGCAACAGAGAGTTTCATGCCATCAAGCTGGCCTTAGAGGAGTGGCATCACTGTTTGGAGGGAGCTGCACAGTGTTAACAGACCACAAAAATCTCCAATACCTCTGTGATGCCAAAACGTTAAACCCAAGACGAGCTAGATAGGCTCTCTTCCTCACCAGACATCATTTCTCACTTTCATATCGTCCAGGTCTTAGGCATGTGAAAATTGACGCCTTGTCAAGGATCATCTTCAGACTAATGGACAGGCAGAAAGAAGGATACAAGATGTGGGGCATTTCCTACAAACCTTCTGGCATGGCCACCAGGATTCCTGGAACCTGGTTCTGGGCTGAGCTGAGTACGCTCAGAACTCCCTTCCCCATCCATCCGCTGGACTTACTCCCTTCCGGTGTTGTTGCAGTTGATCACTGGTTCTGGGAAAGCGAAAGGGTCTGGGACAAAACTCACAGTCACATCCAATGGTCAGTGCTCAGACAAAAATTTGCCGCTGATCGTTGTCGAGCAGATACTCCAATTTACTAACCCACCACAATGCCTCGGTTCTTGGGAGCGGACCGTGGAGGAGGGGGTACTTTAACAGATCGGCCAGTCTCTGCCACCAACCAATCACAACAATCCCTGTCACCTGTGTTCTAAGCACTTACACCTGTCATTTATTCTATCAGCACAATTATATAAAAGCACACACTTCACCCTCATCACTTGTCTGATCTTGTAATAAGGTGGATTCACTATCATTGCTCTGCTTATGCAAACGCTACCTACCTGTTACTTACTTCGCCTGAGGTGACATGATCTCGTAACTATAAGGTGGACTCAATATCATTGCTCATAGCAATTGTTTATGCAAATGCTACCTACCTGTAAATGCTACCTACCTGTTACTTACCTCCTGTATTCCTCCTAGTTCTCCAATTAAAGGACTTATTGTTTATGCGTGGGCTCATCTGGTTCCAGTGATCTGTCCACGGGGCTCATCTGGGTGTTCTTGTCTCAGATGAACAGATCTCTGGGTGCTGATCCACCATTTGATATGGATACAGACAGAGAAACAGAATAAGACAGAAAGACAGAACTAATATTAGCGTAGATGCCATTCTAGGGAGCCAAAGCAGTGTTGACAGAACTGTGCTAATATGGTCATACTTCTCAGTTCTAATAAGGACTCTAGTTGCTGTGTTTTGGAACAGCTGACGTTTGTGTATGAAGCATGCAGAACAACACCCAATAAAGAATTACAATAATTTAACCTCAAGGTCATAAACGCATGAATGAACATTTCTGCATTTGATGTTGAGAGCATAGGTCGTAATTTGGATATATTTTTGAGATGGAAAATACAGTTTTACAGATGCTAGAAACATGGTTTTCGAAGAAAAGGTTGCTGTCAAACAGCACACCTTGGTTCCTACCTGATGAAAAAGAATTAATAGAGCAGCCATCAAGTGTTCTAGATTATTACATGTGAGGTTTTTAGGTCCAATAATGTTTAGCATTAAGAAGTTACTTAAGTTACTTATCTTCCATTTTTTTATAAAGCTAACACCATGTCTCCTGAGAATATCTCCCAGAGGTAACATGTAAAGTGTGAAAAGTAACAGCCCTAGGACTGAGCCTTGAGGTACTCCATATTTCACTTGTGAACGATATGATACCTCCATATGTACTGCTAAATACAATTGCTATATGACTGCTATACGATAAATACGATTTGAACCATGCTTACACTAACGTCAACGTAGTTTTCTAGTCTGTTCAAGAGAATGTTGTGATCGATAGTATCAAACGCTGCACTAAGATCTAATAGCACTAATACAACATACTTGACTTGACTTGACTTGACAACCATGATCAGATGATAGAAGCAGGTCATTAGTAACTCTAATGAGAACAGTCTCAGTACTATGGTCTGAAGTCTGAATCATGATTGAAAATCCCTAGATTTTCACAGATACCATATCTGAATATAGTTGTGGAAGATACTACCTTTTCTAGTATTTTTGACAGAAAAAGGGAGATTAGAGATTGGTCTATAATTTACTAAGACTTAGGGTCAAGATGTGGTTTCTTCTAAGAGGCTCAATTACAGCCAGTTTGAAGTTTTGGGGTAACATATCCTAATGACAATGATGAATTAATCAGGGTAGGATTTATGACTGCTGAAAGAAAATCTTATAATAGATAGAATAGGGTCTAAAACAATTTTTTTTGATGATTTAACAAGTTTGTACAATTCTTCCTTTTCTATAACAGAAAATGAGTGGAATTTTTCCTCATATAGATCTGATGTGATACTGTAGCTGACGGCTGCATAGTTACAATTTTATCTCTGATAGTATCAATCTTGGAAGTAAAGAAGTTCATGACGTCATAACTGCTGTACTCCCAGGGAATGTTAGCACCTGTTGACACTTTATTTTTCGTTAATTTAGTCACTGTATTGTGTAAATACCTGGGGTTGTGTTTGTTTTCTTCTAAAAGAGACTTAGGTTTCTTAGAAGCATTCTTTTGTGGTAGAAGTGATGGTTCTATTATACTTGTAATAAGGTGCAGAGTTCACACAAGACTAGATAGTGATCTGACATATCTTTCATCACTTTGCTGCAGAATTTCAACCATATTAACATCAATTCCATGTGACAGTATTAGATCTAGAGTATGATTTCAACAGTGAGTAAGTCCAGACACTAACCCCAACAGAGTTTAGAATGTCTAAGAAAGCTAATACTAATGCATCTTTTTCATTATCAACATGGATATTAAAATCGCCAACAATTAAGACTTTATCTGTGTCCTGGTGGCCTGTATACAGTAGCCAGTAAGAACATGACAGGGGATTTATCACTAGCACATGATTCTATAGATAATGTTATATGCAGCACCAAAACTTCAAATGAGTTATACTTAAATCCTGTCCTCTGAGAAGTACTGAGAATATTGATATGACTTTTATCAATACCTCCCCCTTTACCTTTTAAATGTGGCTAATTTTTATAGCAGTAATTTTGAGGGTTGACTCATTTAAAGTAATGTATTCATCTGGTTTTAGCCAGGTTTCTGTCAGACAGAGCAAATCTAGGTTCTGATCAGATAATTTATGTTATTGATTTTATTGATATAATCAATGTTTTTTTTTACTTTTGTCTTGGTGTGGTGCAAGGTTATTTTCATAATCGACAACTAAAACTAAGACAAAAATGATTGATGAAAAAACGATTTTGTAAACTGAAATAAAATAAAAAGAGACTAAAACAAAACAAAACTAACAACAGTTATTGAAAAACAAACTGAAATAAAATAAAAATGATCAAAAATAATTGTTTTTGTGATCATTACACTTTCACCCCTTGGAGGAAAAATATATGTGTGTGTGGCGCTTAGGGAAAATACCTGCAAATGGCGCATCACACACACGGGGTTATCTGACGGAGAGATTGCAAAGCAGTTTAAAGCAGTCCTGTGCATATCCTGTTTGGTAAATGTTATCTAACAGCAGCACTCATTTACTTCTGTACCAGAACAGAACCATATAACAAACCCTATTAAATTTATTACATCAGGTAGGCCAAATTATCTAAGTTCTCATGGATCAATCAAACCAACATTAGGTATTCCAAGTTAGTGTTTTGAAGAAAATGCAGCACAACATGATAATTAACAAAAAATAAGAATGCACATCCTTTCTGTAAACAATACAGAACTTTTGCCACGGTTACATACGCTCACTTATAATTTTTCAAAAATTAAAAAACAACAACATTCAAGTATAAGCCTTTACTGTTAAATGCTATTGGCTTTATTACTGAACTTCATTTCTTCCAATTACGAGTTATGCATGGTTGATCATGAAAAAAATGATCAAGACAATATAATGATTATTATATAACCACACAGCAAAGAGACAGGAGACAAACAAAGGAACTGACAACAATGGGACAGGGAGAGCACTCATTTAAATGGTTAGGTAACAAACTGCAGATAGAAACAATCAGCTTTGTATCAGACCTCAATCACATCCATCCACACACACCTGTGAAGCGTCACAGAGAGGCATACAGAATTTCAGTTGGACTCTTGTCCCATTTTGCATGTTTGGCTGTATTTGTGAATCTCGCACCACAGTGGGTTCAGTTTCTGATTTCAATATTTTAAGCTAGAGGACCTAGTGTTTTCTTTTCTTTCTTTAGTTCATTGGGGATTGTTTCGTTTCCAATTGTGCATTGATTATTAGACCACAGAATCTGTGTTACAGCAGCACCTGACCTGAGTTAAGCACCAACCCAAAGCATGAAGTGGATGGGATTTTTACAGGTGTTGCTTCTTTCTTTCTCCGTGTGTTTTATCATTTGAGACTTGCTTTTTCCTCATGTTTCTTCAGTCCAGATAAAACAAGACCCTTTTTACTACAAATGATCATGTACAGACCACATCTCTCTCTCTCTCTCTCTCTCTCTGCATCTCTGTTGAGCTTAATTGATTAGCTTACCTTTATTACTACTTTGCTTTGACTTAATTGATCAGGAACATGTGCCAAATAAGTTTTTTAAAGTGCCCCTATTATGGGTAATGAAGAGTTCATTTTGGTTTTGGGAGTCCCCACCAACAGGTTGACATGCATGCAATGTTACAAAATTTTTAATATGCATTTATTTTTAGATTGGTCTCATGTTCATCTCGTCATGCCTATATGTGTTTGAGAGCATAGTGCTGCTTTTTATACAGCGTTTTCATTCATTTCGAGTTGAATGGTCACTTTCAAAAATCCATAATAGGGACACTTTAATAACTAGCTCTTGTTTGTCAGTCTCAAAACAATGACCCATTGGGAGCGAGTCTAGACTCACAATCACACCTCACTGTCTTTCCCTGCAGCGAGGGAGAAGGATAGGATTCAGGGGAAGAAACAGGGCCGAGACCCGCCAGAGGAGAGAACAAGCCGTCCTCGGGCCGGTTAGCGTGTCCCTGCAGCAGCGATAAGACCCTCGACAGCGGCCGCGGCTGTAATCAGCATTAGCGCGCGATTAGGCCTGTAGAGCGACGGCCCTCCTGTGTGTGATGGCGCAGGCATGGTCTGTTGGAGATAAGATGGAGAGGCTGTTTATTGGGGAAGTGCTGAGGAGATGTCAAGCTTGAGAGGGGACGGGGGGTGTTAGGAACTCATTTAAAGTTCTGATACCTCCGTTAAAGAAGAACTGGCGTGAAGGATTAGGGAGGAAACCATCTTACAGGAATATTACGCAGAGAAATTGCGTTCTAATGGATTGATGAAGTCAGATGAGAGGGAACATTTGTTTGTCTATAGTTCAACATCACAAAAGAGATTTGCACTTTAATTCTTACTATTACTTTTCATTTTTCCTTGACTTACTGGACAGATTTGCACTGACATTAAAAGCCCTTTTGCTAATGAAGAGCACATGGTGAATGTTTGTTCAAAAAGCGCTTTAATTACTGAAAAAACAGCTGCAGAGCCTAATTCTGTCATGCTCCAAGGCTGATTTCATGTCCTCTTTTTTTAACCAGACATGAAAATATTGGGGTTTTCTGATGAAAATATCATGTTAAACTCATCTGTAGGAGGCAGACATTTTGCAGTTTTCTGAAACGTAAATGTTATTTTTTTGAGTTTCTGTTGCAGTAAGGTGATTTAGTCTTGAATAGAAGCCTTTCCCTGTCGGCTCATGTATTACACAGCAGTGCTTCTTCTGGCTTTCTCAAGTGTCAGCAAGTTACTGCTTGTTACAGACACAACCATTATGGCTCAGCGCTTCCCTAAAACACAGGCCTGTAACTGTGAGACTGTGAGTTGTTAAACAGCTTGTAGTTTAAGAGCTTCATGTTTGCTGCTCAACTACCTGTTACTCTGATCCTCAAGATCACTATTAAAGAGGCTGTAAACTGCCTTTGGGTTTTTTGTTTTGTTTAGTTTTGTTTTTCTTGTTGCAAAAAGCATAATGTTTTTTCTGTCCTTTTTTATCCCCTGCCATCAGAACCCTCGGTTTGAATGGACATTGTGATTGGCTAATAATTGTGTATGATTGACTAGTTGTATCTATATCCTTCACAAATTAACACTGTTGTGATTTATGCCAAAAAGATAAAAATAACTAAAATCTTAAGAACAGGCAAAGCCATAGTGATCATGTAATAAAAAAAGTTACTCAAACTATTGTTGCGACATATCTTCAGTCTTTCTGAAAATCCTGCATTGAATTATGCCTTGTTTGTAAATGAATTCATAGTAAAATTATGTGAACAAAAGGGCAGAGTTCTAACATGGTCTGGTACTTCATTCAAAACAAGTAAACAAGTTATGTTTTGTTTTTTATGTAATTTCTAGTGATTATTGTTGATTTGATTACAGAGACCATATCTGCATTTAATAACAAATTGTTCAATCTCATCATCATACATCCCTATCATTGTATTCTTCTATTTGATTCTGTTCAGTGTTTTGATACAATCTGTATTGTTAAGAGCTATATAACTAAAAGTGATTGATTGATTGATTGATTGATTGATTGATTAATGTAGAATCGGTGGGCGAGGCTAAACAAGCCATGATGTAGAATCAGTGGGCGGTGCTAAACATGCTGTGATGTAGAATCAGTGGGCGGGGCTAAACATGCCATGATGTAGAATCTGTGGGGGCGGGGCCAAACAAGATGTAACGTAGAATCAGTGGGCGGGGTTAAACATGCCATGATGTAGAATCTGTGGGCGGGGCTAAACAAGCCATGATATAGAATCAGTGGGCGGGGCTAAACAAGCAGTGATGTAGAATCACTTTTTATTATTTATTTAGGTTTCGGGTTTTTTTGCGTTCAGCAATAAAACCATTTGATCATTAGCTAGCACTGCATAATAAAAGAAAATCAAGCTGTAGTTCTAACTAAAAGCTATTGCATGCAGAATATAATTATTTCTCAGAAGCTCAGCGGCTTCTGATTTGGCTTTATTTTCACTCAGAAGCAAAGTTTGTTTCTTCGTTTGTTGGATTTCATGGAGAGCTAAATTCAAGTCTTAAGGGGAAGCATCACTGATCAAACCGTATTATTGCAGGCCCTTGCAGTAGGTTATATGAGCCTTTTCAACAACAACTTTGTCCACAATTGTTTTGTGGTCAATGTTGTCATTAAAAAGTCAAAAAATGTTTCAACTCTCCTAACTGTGGTGTAAATGTGGCCAGTTAATGCATTTGAACTTGATGTGATCTGACAAGCTTTCAGTAGGTCACTAGATGTAAAGCAGTGTTTGTAGTTAATGTTGTATGATCAGGGTTAGTGTTGACACAACCAGTTCATGAATGCTTTAGCTAGCGAGTTTTGTCAAGTGCTACTAGAGATCCGTTACTACAGAGACTCTCTGGAGGAGCCGCCGAACAGATTAGTTTGTTTTGTGTGTTCTCAGCTGCGCACAGCTGCCGTGGATTCACTCAACCACGTTACTACCATGACACGTTTTACAGCAACAAGCATCATTATCCAGAGACACAGGTGTTCCTGACCTCAAACACACACACACAGTGAGTTCTTCTGGAGAAGTGTCAGGATTTACAAATCAGCCAACAAACCATGATCTGTCATCAATATCCCACAAACACAGTGACGCATGATCCTCTTTTAACTGAATTCATTTTTATATAGCATCAGTATCGACTCACATTATAGCCATTGTTGAAAAAGTATGCCATGTCACGGAATATGAAGGAGCTCTGGAGGCTGGTGCAGGACAGAAACCATGTAGAGACCCGTCCTCCTCGACAGCAAACAACTTCTGGGAGGGGGTTATGGTTACGTTAATAAGTAAATAAGTAATGCAGTTTATTGCTTTTCATGGAGTAACACTGTATTTGAACTAGTTACTAGGTTTTTAATTACTGCAATTTAATTAAAGTAAAGCAAGGGATTTAATTACAGCTACTTCTTATGTAATTGTACTTAATACCGTGTATAGACAATTTGTATACAATACAATAATGGATTTAACATCAAAATGACTTATTAACATCAATAAATACTTGAGTTAATAACAATAGTAGTAACGCTTTAGTGTCTCATTTTCTCTATTAACTAGTTAGTTGTTACACTGATTGATTCAAAGTAACACATATTACAGAATTGAACTAACCGGATATTTTAGAATGGTTTGAGTGAACAGTCTCTGCAGCGCTGAGGGAAGCAGCGAGACAGATATTAATATCCATCTGTGTGCACTTCTCCTCTCCAGACTCTCTGCCGCTGCTACAAACGGACCGCAGAATACAGCAATTACCAGCCGAAGACGACGGCAGCCCCTCGACACACTCGCACCTCGCAGCAGAAACACTCTGATTGTTGATTATCACGATTTATGCCAAAGTTTGGGAGGAGTTTTTGTTTGTCAGTCATGTTTGGAATCCTAATAAGTCGCCGTGGCAGCAGTGTTTATTCCGGGCCCTCCTCGTGCTCAGTGCTCCTCTCGCTCCTTCTGCTTCTGTTCTTGGGGGACGGCGGGTAATAATTAATCCTTTTATGTGTAAGAAGCCGAGCCGCTTCTATTGTTCTTCCTCTCGACTCAACCTGAGCAGGGTTGCCTAGGAAACCTTTGTGTGAGGGTTCAGTGTTCTCCAGCGTTCAGATCTGCTCAGGTGTTCAGGACAGCTTTTTTTTGCTCAGTCCTGGATGGATTGGCATATATATTGTACTATAGATTTGCCAAAGAACTGTTTGGAACTCACTAAAGTGTCTAATGTGCTGTTGCACTTTTGACTTTTGTACACTGCTGTATATTCACACATGAAGCTGAAGGACAAAGTTTTCTTATAGAGAGATTTGAGCTGTCAACTTATACCAGAGATGAAGATTATGACTTTCCTACAGCTGCTGCAGTGCGTTTGAGAGTCACAGTTAAGAGAGCTTCATTGTGTGTGTTGTTCCTGAGGGTCACTGTCACGTCATTGTGTGTGCGAGTGTGTGTGTTTTTGTTTGTGTTTTTCATGAGGATCGTCACGCGTGTGTGTGTTTGTGTATGCTCGGGTTTCTGTGTGTTGTTGCTTAACTTCACTGTCACATTGTGTGTTTGTGTGCGTGTGTGTTGTTCTTTAGGATCACTGTCACATAGTGTGTGCGTGTGTATGCGAGTGTGTTGCGTGAGTATGTGTGTGTTGTTCCCGTGGATCACTGTCACATTGTGCGTGTGTGTGAGAGTATGTGGGTGTTGTTTCTGAGGATCGCTGTCACGTAGTGTGTGTGTGTGTGTGTGTTGTTGCTTAACTTCACTGTCACATAGAGTGTGTGTTTGTGTGTTTGTTGTTCTTTAGGATCACTGTCACATAGTGTGTGTGTGCATGCGAGTATGTTGCGTGAGTATGTGTGTGTTGTTCCTTTGGGTCACTGTCACGTCATTGTGTGTGTGAGTGTGTGTGTGCAAGTGTGTGTGTGTGCGTCTGTGTTGTTGTGTGTGTGTGTGTGTTTGGGTATGCTCCGGTTTCTGTGCGTTGTTCCTTAAGATCACTGTCTTGTTGTGTGTGTGTGTTGTTCTTTAGGCACACTGTCACGTCGTGTGTATGTGTGTGTTGTGTTCTCTTTGAGTGTGGACTGGGATCAGCGTGATTTATTTTGTGGCCAGGTATGGTGATCCTTACTTGGAATTTGTGCTCTGCATTTAACCCATCCAAAGTGCACACACACAGCTGTGAACACACAACACACACACACTGGAAATGAAGTCGGGATATAGTCGTGGTAATGAAGGTGGAGAGAGCGTTGGTTAATCAGTCCCCTCACCGACCTTCGAGTCACAGGTCCGATCCTCTGTCCATTAGGCCCTGTGTTTAAGCTCAGCGTTAGCAGAGTGACTTCATTGAGTTCAGACATGGCAGTGCTGCTGTGTGTTTGTGTTGAGGTCAGACAGCTGCACTGAAGGACACGCATCTCCTCCTGCTTTCTGTCTCATGCTCATCAGAAGCAATTAGTCTGGCCTGGAGAGAGGTTTCTTCTGCCAATCATGCTAGAATCTGCTGCTCCGGGGACAGAAAGTGAGAGCAGGACATGGAGACAGAGAAGTAGAAAAAGTGGAGAGAAATGTGTGATGAAAGGCTTCTGGAGGTTAGCTGTCCGAGTCAAACAAACGGCCTCTGTGGGACGAATTTCAGTCATTACCCGATCTCAGAATCCTCTCGGCCGTGAAAGCTCCGCTCGCTCACGATACCCCCGTCTGAACGTGGAGGAAAGCGCTGGTGATTGACATGTCAGCACTTCTTGTCAGGGATTTATGCAGCATGGCTGAAAATGCTCCTGCGGCACAAGGTCATAATTTAGCTTCCTCTCGGTTTACCTTTCCCCCTGATAGAATTGCTTGTAATTTATAGTATTGTTTTAATTAAATGGATTGAGGGAGGCCTAAGTGCCCACAGTTTTAAGACAAGCTATTTTTTAAGAAGTACAATCTGAATTCTTAAACTCCTTCCTGGGACAGACATAAAGTAGAGCAATAAAGCGAACGGCCACTAAACCGAGCGTGGTTGTTAGTGGAATTAAATCGTTATAGAAAAGTCACATGTGCAAGCAGACGCAGACACACCTGCACAAGACAACAGAAGAAAAGCCGTCTTGTATTGTGTTGGTTAGGATCTCCAGGTTTGTTCGAGGCTGGACTTTCTCCAGCGTTTGGTGATGATAAGAAGTGGATGACACTCATAGATGTTTTTAGGGATCGTGAGAGCTGCTCCCACAACTGCTGAACGTAACCGTTTCCACGCTCCAAGTCTCTTTTATTCCTGTAATGAAAAACAGATAAGATGATGCTTGATCAGTAGTAGGACACGTCTTTAGTGCCATAAAATGCTTTAGCATAAAAAAAGAGCGATAGAACAATATTGTGTGTTTATGATCAGCACACACTCATTTGCCGCTTTAAATACTCCAGCTCATTACAGCGGGATGGATTCTGACTGCATGTCTTTTTTTTATCGTTCATCGGCTTGAAAAAAAATTGTGAAAGTGATTCCAATGATATTGTTTTGGTATCAATTTGGTATCATCGTTTACTGTTTCATGGGTAACAGGACTACAAAATGAAGTGCTACCACCTCTATGGCTTCATTCTTATAGCTGTGGTTTGGACTCTATTCATTAATACTGAGAAAGATTTCAGAACTATATCATTATCGTCCTTTGAGCGAACAGTCCTAAAGTTTTCATCTCCATGTACGTGGCAGTGTTTCATTTCCATATTGACTCATCCCTTGAATATGTTCATCACTGGATTAAATCCTGACGAGTGTGGTTGTCTGTCTAAATAATAATAACGCTGTACAGTAGCTGTTGGAATGTTACTTCAGACAGCAGGAACTCCATTTAAAATTAAACCATACGAATAATATCTGATTAAAACATGTCTTTCTCAGTAATGACTTTTGGACAAACACACAGAGACTTCAGGTCAGCGTTCAGTCTTTATTCAAATGGTTGCTATTAAACTACTCAGAAAGAGAGAGACTTGACTGAATGAGCAGAATATTTTGGGAATGCGTGCCATCATGAACCTTCTTTAGTATAATTAGAGTGACTTGAGGATAACCAGTGAGTCATGTCAACAGTTGACAAGGGTTAGGGAAAAAACACTCTTGTTTAGGGTGAAGAATAGTGACGTAGTAACAACAACGATCCTCTCATCTCTGATCAGTTGCCATTTAAAGTAATTTGCACAAAAAAGGGTTTAAAACATTTTGAGAATATTGTTTCTAAAGTGTTGACATGGCCGGATTTATTTTCTTTTTGTTGTGATTATTACATTATTTAAATGTTAATGTGTTAATAATATTCTAAGAACTTTAACATTTTTGTTAAAGTCAAAACAAAACATTATTTAAAACACAGTTTTTGAATATGTTTCTGAATGTTAAACTGTTCAGTAATTATAATGTAATTTAAATGTTAAAACATTTTTGCAATGCTCTGCTAACTTTATTTTGACTCAAAAGATAGTGTCATTTGAATATTTATTTTTACTGTTGTAAACCTTTTCTTTCAGTGTTATGAGAAAATAGATCAAATATTAATAATGTTCTCAGTTAGCTGGGTTTTTGTCCTTACTAACATACTTGCATACTTGAGTTTATATTCATTCTTTCTGTCTGTCTTTCCCTGTGAATTGGTTTGAATGCAGGAGGTCAGTTATGGCATTATGGTGGCACAAATGCTCCCAACAGCGTTTTAATGAGCAGAGCAGCTTTCAGCCGTCTGGATGATCCTCTCCACTGGATCTGAATGAATAGAGGCCAACACAGACAAACACAATTAACACGCCATAGAGACCCGATTAACTAGGATGTTCTTGCTCTAATTTCCCAATTCATACAAAAACATGCCTGCATGCACTAAAACAGACATCAAATTCAAATTTGATTTGTCACATACACATACATATATGGTACGACATGCAGTGAAATGCTTTTTACAACCGTCCAGCGTCTAAAAACTTAAGAAAGAAAAAAGAAAAAGAAAGAAGAAAAAGTGCAGGCATTTTCTTTTGAGAAATATATAAAAGAGGATATAAGTGAAGAATGTATGAAAAAAATATATATAGAAAAAGTGTACAAAGTGTACAAAAATAAAATATAAAGTATAAGGTATAAAGTATAAAGTGGCTGTTGTGAATGTCCAATGTAAAGTGACTAGTGTCTGGAGAAAGAGGGGTGAACATGAGAGTCCTGGTAATGAGGTGCTGGGTGTACGAGAAACTGAATGATTCTGAAGGTGGTTCGTTCTTGTTACGTAAAGCAGAACCAATGCATCTAAATGGATACATCTGGAGTATTTTTCAAATATTGGCATTTTGTTCAAAAAGGTTCTAAAACCTTTTTTGGAAGCGTCAACTTCTCAATTATAAGCTGTTTACTAAACAGAATCTTGGGTTGGCATTTTAATTTCATTCCCTGCTGACAAACATAAAATACAAAGACGTTCATTATACAGTATCAACTAAAATCTAAAATAAATATGTAGAGCTAGAGATGAAGACATGAAGCTAGCTTTAATTTCATTGAACATTGTTCTGAAGGTTGCAAACACAGGCAGACCGTAAGCTGTGTGGTTCCTGCTGAATCACTGTGTGCCATGGTACGGTACAGAAGACTGAAAATTTTGCCCTAGTACATGTCTGCAGAAGGTGTGTTTGAGCCACCGGGATCTGTCCTGTGTTTGAGACGGAAACACAGTGACCTCCAGTGGCCCAGAGAGCAAACTCCAGCATTCAGAAAAGTTACATTTTTCACATCTGTGACCCTGGAGCGCAAAACTAGTCGAAGGGTCAATTCTTATGCATCATCTGAAAGCTGAAAAAATAAGCTCTCCATTGGCGTGTAGTTTGTTAGGATAGGACAATGTTTGTCCGAGACAAATATTTGAAAATCTGGACTCTGAAGGTATATAAAAAGTAGGTTTTAGTATATTTACGGTATAAAATTGTATGTTCTTAATAAAACATGACTTTTACTTAATGTCCTAATGATTTTGGGCATAAAACAGAAATGGACCAATTTGACCCATGTAGTGTATTGTAATAGCAATATATAGCAATAGCCATATATGCTACAATATGCCTGTACAGTATGAGCAGAACAAGAGATTCTCATTAGCATCAGTTTATCTTGCTGTTAGAGATGAAACACTTTAGTCGAGAGTCTCTGTTAAAGCGTGTAGTATCTCCTTTATATACTCTCACAGTCATGCTCTGTTTGTGTGTCTAGTATCGTTTTGGAATAGTGTTGAGGCTGTTTTAGGGTTATAGTGCTGTCCATCTAAACTCCCTACTGACAATCATTATGTTCTTTGAGAGTGAGCCGTCCACCGGCCAGGCTCCCTTAGAAAGCTGCTTTTACGGAGGATATACATGGACTTGTGTTGTGATGTGTGTTTTTGCAGGCAGCCCCGTGAACCTGACCTGCCGGGCGTTCTTTGGCTACAGCGGAGACGTGAGTCCTCTCATCTACTGGATGAAGGGAGAGAAGTTCATTGAGGATCTGGACGAAAGCCGAATCAGAGAAAGCGAAATTAAGTAGGTCGTTCAATGACATTCTTTCCTGTCTGTGTCTGAATTTGTGTGTGCAACAAAATGTGTGTTTACGAACACATAAATCTTCCACATCCACCTTGATTCGACCCTGTTGGAGTCATTCAGCGGCCATCAGACAAGTGTTAAGACCTTATGAGTAAAAGCACCCCATTAATCCTTAGCCGTCGGGATGGAGATGAGCAGACAAGCTTCTTTCTCTTGTAATCTCCATCTAAATTTCATTGGCTCCATTAATAATGCAGTTCAGGCACATGCAATCTTTATCACAGTATGACAAGTATCAGGGTCAAAGCGTCTGACTGAATCTGTGCTCACATGAACTAGGTCTCCAAGCTGAAATGTGTAACTTGTTAAGATTTTGCCAAGCCCTCAAACTCAGAAGCACCTCCCACAGAATCTTTGAATCATGGGTTCACATGATTGGTTCAAAATGTGGATTTATTAAGAAAATAAAGACTGCTGTGGAGCCATGCAACAATTCAGGACAAAAACGCCACTCATGTTGATATTGCTCTCGCTACTAATGTGATATTGCTTATATGGTATAAATATGAGACAAAAAGATATGAGAGATATGAGACATACAGGAGCTTTTTCGCCACGATATCTTGAATTTTAGGGCATAACTGCATTTACGAAGTTGTTTAGCATGCATCATATTTGTCATCAGCCAACTCTATGAAATATAAAATGTACAGGTTCAGTGCACTGACTGTCTTCAAACATTTTTATTACATCATTTTTTCATAACTAATTAATCAAGTTAAGGTGTGGAACTGACAGCCCTAATTAAATAATGCCTGTGTTAATTGTTTTGATCAACCACTGTTCATTTTTTGGTTTCACTTTATTTTGATGGAACCTTCTGTTGACAAAAAGTAACTTTGCACCTACATGTTAACTTTCTTCATAGTATTAGTAGACTGGCAGGGTTAGGGTTAGAATAAGTTGAAATGTTTTTGAAAAGTTAAGTAGAATGTCTGTTGGGAGATCATCACAACAAAACATCAGCACATAATAATCAGACAGTCTTATTCTCTAATGAAAGTTAGTTGACATGTTCATTCAAACTGTCTACTTGCCATGTTTAAAGTGACAGACAATAATAAATATTCTTATTAGAAATAAAGCTGCCTGTTTTTGAACTGTGCAGAGCTATATCTGGATAGCTAGTGAAGCTGGGATGCTGGTTTCAGCTGGTTTAAGATGGTCCTAAGCTGGTCTAGCTTCAGAACATACCTAACCAGCATATGCTGTTTTTTTGAACAGAGCTTTCTCCTTCCAGTCTCAAAAAATTCTAGCGGTTTTCATGTGCTTTCAGTGTTCACAGTTATGGCCTTGCTACAGCATTATTGTTGTAGCAGAAATCATTACATGATTATGGAAGTGGTAAACGCACTATATATGCTTCCATCAGTATAGATACAGACTGTGTGTGACTTTCACTGGTTATGAGCATCAGAAGGAGCCCAGAGCCCATGACACTTTCAGGGTGTGTTTCTCTGCATTCTTGTCGGTGTTTCATATGTCAGTTGTCAGTTCGTCAGAACCGATCCTGGGGCCAGTTTGTCATTCTCTACCTCCAGAGCGACTGAGGCAGAAGTCACTGTCTGCTAATATTAAACAGCTGACTGTAATGACAGTAGAATTTCATTTGTAAATCCGAGATGTCCAGAATGCTTAGCGATGGGGTTGAGATCCAGTGGGTTTGGGGTTTTGTCCACTACAAACGCTGGGAAGAGTTTAAACTTTCACGGTTCACTGTAATGATGTCAAACATCCACAAACATGAAGAGGGCAGAACATCACCTGATTCTTTTTGAACAAGACCAGAAACAATGTTTCTTTAATGACACAAATTCCTCATCATCATCCTCTCTCTCTCTCTCTCTGTGCAGACGTAGTTTCCATGGCAGCTGCAAAGAAAAGACACTTTTTTTTCCTCTTGTTAACCCTGTTATTTTGTTCTTCCCCACAGTGCTTGTGAAAGCTTTCCAGTGGTGTGTGTGTGTGGATGGGATTCTGTTAATGAAAATGTAAAAAATAAAAAAGTTTCATTAACTGTAGGTTGCTAAGTTAAATTTTCTGAAAACTATAAAAATCATGCCTGTTTTACAAATGTTAGACTTTCAAGATGAATCCAAACAGTATTATTTTTTAATAATTTAGAATTTACCTTTAAAATGCAATTAAAAAGCGCAGAAATTGCAGCGAGTATGCAGGTCAAAAACATGCTATCATCAGATTGGAACTGTTCCTAGATATATGATGTTGCAGTATGTAGGTGAAGTAGAGCCTCGTTTGTGTCTGTAAGTGTGCGTCTGAAACCTGAATGTACTGAGGAAATGCAGTGAAAAGTACTGAACAAACAGAGAAAACGTTTCTGGAATGGTCTTGGAATCACAGATCACAACAGAGAATCTCTTCCAGAGCTCCAGCTATTTGTGTGTTTATTTTTGGATCCACAGCCAATTAAATTGTAGCCCTTTTTATTTGTCATGACTGTTGTGTGAAAAATGTTGCTTATTAGTGATAGCATGGTGAGGATCATGTGAATGCTGGAGCATGATGTAATTCACCCATATTGTATTTGGTTTCAAATATAAAAGAACAAAAAAAATGTTTTAACGGATTTATAGTTTCGAGAAATGGACTTTCTTTTGGACAAGGTCATTGTGGGTGAGGATGTCTGTCAAAGGTGTTGTTCAACAGTTTTCCTCTTCTTCTCGCCTCCATTCCAGAACTATTCGGGAGCACTTGGGAGAGCAGGAGGTGTCCATCTCGCTGACCATAGATGCTTTGGAGGAGAGTGACCTGGGAAACTACTCATGTTTTGTGGAGAATGGCCACGGCAGACGACAAGCCAACATCCAGCTCAGCAAGAGGGGTAAGAGATGATGAAGAGCAGCCTCATATTCTTTGAAAACAATGCAGAGGATGAATGTCAATCCTTTTATTATCAAGTGGTTCCACTCATTTCTGATCAATCGTAGCCAGCAGGTTAGGGTGAACGGGACATTGTCCACAGCTGTGTGTCAGTTCTTCAGTCCTGTTCACATCATATGGTTGTAAATGCCGTACGGTTTACAATTACATGATTGTAATTGTAATTGAATTGAAGTTTTCTGACAATTTAATTATTTTAGGTCTCATATATGGAACTTAATATTACTTATAAAGAAGAGGTTCAGAAATTCTAGTGGTGTGATAAATATTTCTTTAGTATTAACACAAAAATAACATTGGAGAGTGATTGTGTTTTATTCATAGGTTGAAGGTCTTTGGTGTTAACCAGAAAGTATTGTGTCTCTTTTATTGCACTGTAATCAAGAACATTTTTCGATATGGAATCTCAGCCTGGTTTGGTAATCTTAGTGTACATTTAAAAGCCCAAATCACATGGCTAACACAGAGAGCCATGAAAATTATGGGAGTTAAGCTTCATCACACACTTCAGGCTCTTTTTGAAGAAACAGTTATTAAACAGGCTAAATTTATTTCAGATCCCACTCATGTCCTCCACTCTGAGTACCAGCTTCTTCCTTCGGGAAGGTGCTTCAGAGTTCCTCAGTGTAGGCTTAATTGTTTTAGGAACTCCTGTGTCCCACTGTCCATTAAAGCATTAAATGATAAGTTAGCTAGAGGTCAACTATTATAACATATTATTATTATTATATGTGGCAACCTGTGTTGTTAAAAGTGCTATAAAAATAAAAATGATTGATTGATTAATATTAACACTGTTTTGTTTAATGTTGTTTGTGGTGGAGTAGAAATGCAGCTCACTGATCATTTACAGACTGCTCTCAGTTTTGGTGGAAAACATACTTTTACAGTAAAATCCATCCAATATCAATATTTAAGAAAACAATTTTACAAGATTCATGGCAGTTGTTTAGTTTTGAATTTATATCACAACCTCTAGATAGTGGTCTCTTTATCTCTAATCTAACCCACAAACATTCAAATATTGATAGCCACTATCGATAGAGAGTATTAAAACCTCTTTTGAATAAGCGCTCAAGCCATGTTTACTTTCGATTTCACGATTAAAATTATATTCTCCTATTTCCAAAATAAGAAATACAGCAATATATCGTCTTGCGTACAGTATCACAATATATAGCAACATATTGTATCGCAACCCCTGTATTGTGATACGTATCACCAGATTCTTGCAGATACACAACCCTACTGAAGTTGGAAAAAACTGTTATTGTTTGTAACTATTATTTGAAGTAACATGAAATAACAACTTTTTATACAATGTAGAAATAACCTAACTCTATTTGAGTTTTAACAGGTCTGCATTTGTGATTATGAATGATGCTTCTTAACATCTGAGTGTTAAGTTCACCAGGTGGAGTGTCCACAAACTCATCTGTGGACACTCCACCCCCGGCTTTCAGTATTTCTCTGTGTTGCTGTAAGGACTCTTATTTTGAAGTGTGTGTGTGTCTTCCATTGTCTCTGTTTTTCCTTCTTACACTGCACCCTTGTTTGTTTTCATAGTTATTGATATGACCTCATGTATTTAAAGTAGAAATTTGTGTTTCAGTCTTTGCTGAGTGTTCAACTTGTTCCATGAAGCGGTTTCCTTTTGTTTCTTGTCTAGCCTTGTTTACTCTGTGTATTTTCTCTCTGTGAAGATAATTGGCCACTCAAGGTCTATGTGCGGGAGTATTTAGACATTGCATATTTTTGTAATCTGCCAGACTGTGTTCTGATAGACCTCTTTTGTGACAGCTGTTTGGCTTTTGTCTAAGACATAAGGGTCTGTGATCATCGCTAGCCCACTTCTTAGACTATGCTTTGTGGCACGTGGGTTCTTCATTTACGGTTGGTGTTGCAGAGGAGGAACGTGACATTAGTGTTGCGCTCGTGAATTAAATGGCCGACGTGCCTGGGGGCGATTGCAAAATGGCAGACATCACCGCACACCGTTTGTGTCATGGCTGTCAGTAACAAATCAAGTTGTGTCCTCTGATCAGAGCCACATTCAAAGTACAAGATGACCAGTAACCCTGAGCCACAGCACAAGATGGTCGCCACACCAGAGCCTTCTCGGGAACTAAGCCTCAGTCTTCAGCCATCATGGATGTCTCCTCTGTGTTCCTGAGGGTCATGTATTTTGCATATGAAGACACCAGGGTGAAAGGCATTTAAGGCTGGTAGCCAGTTTGCCGGACCCACAGCTGATGTTGGTGCGTGCAAGAGGCGTTCCCAGGGTGTCAGCACAGGCCATGTCTGAGGCCCTTATCATCTGTGCTCCTTGTCATGGTAGTGGCCATTATAAGTGTGTGGGCTCCGAGTCCGCTCCAGTGGCCTGGTTTGCCTATATTCTTGTCCGGCCCTGTCACAACCATGGAAGCCACCTTTGAATCCATCCTGCCCTGCTATGGCCATGGAGGCTGTGCCCGAGTACTTGTCTTGCCCTGTCATGCCATGGAGGCTGCCTTTGAATCTTTGCTCTCCCCAGCTATAGAGGCCACCTATGATAGCCTATACTGTCTCGACCAAAGAGGACATTGTTAACTCTCTGTCCCTTCTACATGGACCTGGTACTCTATCATGCCGCAGTTCTGCCTCCACTCCATCTCCTACCCAGTCTCCAACCTACCCCTGGTTGAGAACGTCTGGAAGCTGCTCCTAAGGTGGGAGTCCCCGCGAACTCATCTGTGGGCACTATACCCTGGGCTATCTGTATTTCTTTGTGTTGCTGTAAGGACTCTTATTTTGAAGTTTGTGTGTGCCTTCCACTGTCTCTGTCTTCCTTTCTTTCATTGCACCCTTGTTTTTTGTCATAATTACTGATTGTCTTCTCCACCCTCATTACCTTGTGTATTTAAAGTCCAATTTGTGTTTCAGTCTTTGCTGAGTTCTGAACTTGTTCCACAAAGCGTTTTCCCTGTGTTTCTTGTCTAGCCTTGTTTACTCTGTATATTTTCTACAGACCACTGCCTTGTTTTTTGGATTGTGCTCTGTCTCTTGCCCTGTTTTGATATTGTTTGCCCCTTGCTTGATTTTTTTTAACTAATCTTGTGTCTTTGCCTATGTCAAGCCTATCTGCATATCTCTCACACCTGCATGTTCGACCAAGCCTTTAAATAAAGACCTGTGAATGGATCTGCATGTCACAGTCCTCCCATTCATAACACTTAGCTGGATATTAAGGTTTGTTTCTTCCTTAGAGACCTAGGTGTCTTAAGTTGAGAATATGTTTGCGTAGTAAATAGTTTTTCTTTTAATATATGAATCTGAAAATTGCTTTTTTGGCAGACCGATCCTCTGAGATTGACTGTGAGAATGAAATTAGACAGATTATGCTGCAATTGAGATTCACTCTGATGTTTATTTCATGTGTTCAGTGCTGTTTAGTAAATAAACATCCATATGGACCGATTCGAATCTACTGCAACACTTGACACTTGTTTTTAAATCGGCTCAGATGAGGGAAACAGAAAGATCTGTTAGCCTACAAATACACATCGTGTTGAGTTCGTTGGTGTTCTGCCCAGCACTCACACATCTGAGAGTTACGCTTTTAATGACCAGTTTCCATCAGATCCCAAAACACTGGGATGGCACAGCTCTATTTCTCAGCAAATGCATGTGAAACACAGACAAACAGTAAATTCATCAGCTTCCATAACAAAAACACACAAAAGCAGCCATCATCTCTGCTCTCTGACATGATCTGAAATGTCAGTGGCGATGAACAGAACCACTGAAGCAGACCTGATGCGACACAACAGTCTGTCTTAGCATGAACTCTGCCCGTTTACAGAGGATGGATCTTCATTGTGCTGCTTCGGCCGATCAGAGACAAATTATCCTCTTCATTTTCAAATCCTAGCAGCGGCAGGACTTTCTGAGACAGAAGAGGAACATTACAAACACATTGGTGGTCTTCGCCTCATTCAGGCAGCCCCTGCTTTACTGTAGCACTTTTATTTTAGTTGTGGACAGTAGCAAAGTATTTTTTTATTGTGCTTAAGTACATTTTACAATATTTGAACTGTCACATGCTCTTTTCAATTAACCTGTTAAATCGCTTTACAAATCACACAATTCTTTTGCTGGACTGGGATTCTCCACACTTCCTGGTTTTGCTGAGTTAGTTGTGTTCATTAACATTCTAAAGTGCCAATTATGGGTTATAAAAGGTTCATATTTTAGTTGTTCATCAACAACAAGTTGACATGCATGCATGCAAGTCAAGAACACTTTCATTGTTTTAATCTTACTTGCTCAGACTCCCAAACGATTCATTAATGATTCATTTTTCCGAAACCCTCCATTGCGTGATGTCATTCGGCGCTGATTGGTCTCATGTTCATCTCACCATGTGTCTGTGATGGCTGATAAAGCAGCGTTTGTGACGAAGTGCTGTTTTGTGTGCAGCATTATCATGGAAACAGATATAACTCCTAAAGAGATAACTAGTGGTGAAGAATGAATTTGCATTTTCATTCGGACCAAGGAAAAAAGACCAACAAGTAGGTGGATAATATGGTAATATTTTATGTTGACGTCACCATGAAACAGCTTGGGATTAGTTTTAGAAACGATTCATTTTTAATGATTCAGAGTCAACTTTTTCTTTCGAGAGACAATAACTTTATACATGGTGGACTTTCAGACCAAAAATGTAGTCTCTACCATAGCTCTACACCTAAAACTAAGCCTTAAAATCAAAGGAAATGATAGATGAATGGCACAAAAAAACTAACTGAAAGACTAAACTTCACAGAACTATAAACTGGTTCTTCAAATCTGATTTGTTAATTACTAGTGTCAGGCAATAACATTACTTAGTAACTTGATTACTCTACATTGTAACTTCTTGAGTAATTTAATGCGTTATAATTTTCAACAATGAGTAGTATTTTAGTACTCAACAATAAAATGATTCACAGGACTCCTGCAAAATAGAGAAATCTAAACATAAAATATCTAAAACAAATAAATGTTTTTCATTTATTTTTCATCTCATAACAAATATTTGTGAGATTTGCAATGAACTGAAATGTCTTTTAGAGATTATAAATGCAATGCTCTTTGCTGGCATTTGGATATACCAAACACAAAGAAAAAAAATGAAGAAAGTCTGTAACCTGGCTGTTTTGAGTCACCATTGACTTCCATAGTATTTTGTCCTACAATGGAAGTCAATGGTGACTGAAACAGCCTGATTAAAAACTTTTTTTCAGAATATCATCCTTTGTGTTCAGCAGAACAAAGAAATTCATACAGGTTTGGATCTACTCATGGGTGAGTAAATGAGGATAGAATTTACACTTTTCCTTTAAATAGAGAATCTTAAGAAACAGTTTTACAAGTCCATCTACAACCCTAGGATTTGTATTTAGAATGAAATGGTCTGTTTTTACCTTATTTTGGAAGGGTCATGAATAATAATGTTGAGCTCTGCTCCGATTGGCTTTTTCATGGTGTAGCTAATTTCAATAGCTTACATAGCAAGAAAGAAACACAGGGAGGAAAATATATATTTCAGTACTGTCTATTGCAGTTGTATCCTTGGAAAATTATACTGTATATAAAGTGCGGGCATCAGGGAGCCACTAATAGTATGCACAATCAAGTTTAATTTTTTATTGCACGCGCTGTGTTTATACTATAGAGCATCAGTACCACACATTTTACAAGATCAGGTCCTTGTCAGTGGTGATCTCAGGATCTATACATCATCATCTTTAGTTGGTGTTAAACATTGGTGTTTAAGGGCTCACAGCATGTAATTTCCATGTACAGAACTGTTTTTAATATTATATAAAATTCTCAATCAGTACTTTTGCTTTCTAATACTTACATTAAAAGGGACCACCAGATGAAAAATTCACTCATAAAAGTGCACTGAATGTGTGTGTACACATATATTTGATAATATACATACATAATAATCCGATAAAAATCCACCAAGTGTTTTTTTTTTTAAATCCCTGTTTTAAAAATCCCCTTTTTCAAATCAGGCTCTTCTGATATTCCTGTCAGAATGACGTAGATCTGCAAAGCCCCGCCCCTCCAACAGTAGTTGATTGACAGGCTGCCTTACCTCAGCCCCTCCCTGAGTGAGCTGTCATCTCCATTGTGTTGACTCTGGTGCAGGAGAAGACAAGATGTATTTGATTTAGCGAATGAGGCGTTTAGCGTTTTGTTGTTGGATGTAACAATAAATATAGCAGTTGTCCTTTACTTCAGGTGACGTCCTTAAATTCAGGTGTGCCCAATTATTAGGCATGCTTTCTTTTTCCGGATGAAATGAGCCAAGAAAGAGATTGAACTCAGACTAAAAGTTACAAATTATTAAATGCTAATAAAAGGATGCAATACTAATGCAATGATAGAATTAGCAAAGTTAAGGAAAGACCATTGGACAGCGAAATGCTCATTGGGTCAAGAGAGTCAAAAGTGCTTAGTGATCAAGTTTTATTTACAGAAGAGGTGAGTATAAGGGTTTTTATGAATTTTGGCAAATCATTGTACCTAAAAAAAAGGTGTAGTTTGCCAGTTTTGTGGCTGAAGATTACCATCTGCTCGTCATTTGACCAAAGAGATGGGTGGGGCCAACAGAGCTCATTAGCATTTACGGCAACATGGACTAGAATGGCTTGATAAAAACAGAGCTGATTTTGATAGGGTAAAGAAGGTGTTATTTACACTGCTATTGAGAAATAGTAACAAAAGTATTGTAAGGGTCCCCCTTTTCCTGCAGAACGGAATCCAGAGGCTCTGGTCGAAGGTCAATGCGTGTTCGATCTTTTCTTTGCGTCTCGTTAAAAATCACTAATATTTATTAATCTTTTGTTTCCAATTATAGTACTGACATAATTTTATCTGACTCCAATCTTTCGTGATTTTATTTATATTTATTAAAAGGTAACTGCTGATCCCTCTAGTTGTGATTAAATTTGGATCATTAATTAAGTATAATACTTCCTAGTTTCAACTTATCGTTCGTTAGGAGTCTGGGTCACTTAGAGACCTTGTTTGGCCAGAACAGACTCACAACACATCTGGGCTAGTCCAGGTCTTAGTCAGAGACTACCCCATAGATCGCTTACCTTAATGCAGCCAAATCCTTGATAGACTCAAAAAGAGTAATTGTTTATGCGTTCCCTAAGTAATAGCATGCTAAGCCAGTTTGGTGGCCAGAAGTCAAGATCTCAAGACGTCTCCATCCATCGATCGTTGATCTGACTCACCCTAGCACGCCAACAATGCGGAAAACCTCAGAAGTCACTAACCTACTAGAAAAGTTATTTCAGACAATATTATAAGTTAACCAAGATCAACATTTATTTTGCCAGGCAAGAACAGTTTCCAAATTGGTATAATTGATAAACATTTGCACAACTGATCAGCAGTACAAAAATAACACAAAACAAAATAAAACAAACTTAAAAGGTCAGTATACCTGGTCTTTAAAAAGTACATAGTGTGGGGTATAAGGACACACACCACACTACGGGCCGATCTGGCTACAGAATCACTCCTTGTTGTGTTTTGTCACTTTCCTTATATACTCAGACCAGACAAAGAGATGTCAAATGTACTTGTAAAAACCTTTTGCTGTTTAGGTTCCCGTGCTCCAGTGTCACACCTGGCTTGAACACGTTCAGAGACCCAAAAGGAGGACACACCTCCTTCTCAACAGAACACAGTTCTGCCAAGTTCTTAATCTTCTCCATAATATAAGTGATTGCTGTGAAATTGAGACCAATTTACCAATCGCACTGAGACCTTTCAAATGAGACCAAACATGAGAGTGAAGAACAATAGGTTCATAAGACACATGATATATAATGGCTTATTCTTAATGAACTTTAGACCAAGTCCTATGGGCAGAATGAGGGGAAGCAGGAAGAGCAGAGGTGAGGAGGGTGTCATAAACACATTTTAATATTATCTTGCACAGAAGGGTAACAAATCCACACGTACATATAGACGAGCCCAGACCAAGAAACACTGAACAGAATCAAACTTGTGCAGGTAACTAATGAGGCTAAATGAACACACACACACACACCTGAACATACGTGACGCAGAGCCCATGGGGAAGCAGTCCAGTGGCGTGACACTCTGTCTTTCTGTCTGTCTCTCAGCAGAACTCATGTATACGGTGGAGCTGGCTGGAGGTTTGGGAGCCATTCTGCTGATGTTGATATTTTTGGTGTCCCTGTATAAGTGTTACAGAATTGAACTCATGCTCTTCTACAGAAATCACTTTGGCAGTGAGGATGTGGATGGAGGTAAGGAACTTTAGAAAGAACTTTCAACAATCTATATAGAATCTGGAATTCATCAATATTCCTGACCAGTTGCTCCACAATACAGGAATCAGTGAAGAGGCACAATGCAATAAAATGCTATTATTTTCATGAACCTTAACATATCCCTGAGATTAATTGTTGGTTGGTTTTGTGTCCTTCAGATATAGGCTGATTGCATATAGCAATTAGAATAAACAGTGAAACATCTACTAAATAAATAATAATAATAAATAATGATCTAATAAATAATCATAATAGATTATTTTAACCCTCAACTTTCCTTTGGTACAAATTAATTACACAGAGTGTAAGTGTTTAATCTTGTCATTTTACATTACTATCACTCTATTCTCCTATTTGACACTGTCTGTGTTGTTAAAAGAGCTTCATGAATAAAATTGATTGATTGATTGACTTGTAAGTTTTTAAAGTGAACACACACACACATAAATTCTGATTATTATATTTTTTTATTATTTGTAGAATAAAAATCAATAAATCCTATACAATTGAGATCAAACATACACAGAAATTAAGGTTTAAGCCTATACAACATTGTCACACACACACACACACACACACACACACACAAAACAGATGGAGTACTGCAGGCAAAAAGTGGCATTAAAATGTAATATTTTTATTTTTATGGCATCATATGTCACCAGATGGCAACAAAGTCAAATAATTGTTAGGTTTCTCTGTCTGAATTTAATGCAATGATATATTTACTAGTAACAGACATATTCAGGACGTGATCAAACAAAGTTAAGTTTAGTTTTTTTACTAAAGTAGAGTCAATATTAAATATAACATAAAAATAAACTTATTTAGCATAAAAATATCATATTTTTAGGGATGAATTGATAGATTTTATTATATTGAATATAATGATTTGATATAAATTAAAGAAAAAAAAGATCACCCCTGAGGCCTTCATGCCCAAATTTGTCCATGAAGGATGGATTAATAGAAAGGATGCTTGAGGATTATTAATTTCTGTTCAATTATTTGCACAGTGACCTTATGGGTCTCTGAAGTGTGGGCCTGGGCCCAGGTTACTTTTGAGGTCTGGTACAAATGTGACATGGGCTAGAAAAAAGTACATAGTCTATAAGGCTCATATGTATGCACATTTATTTATCACAATCTAGATTCCTAAATGACATTAATTCTACTATGATTAATAAACCTTTGAAGTCACAATATAACATAAGAATATTTAAACCTTGATTAAAATGGGTCTTTGAAAGTAACGATACACTGCAAATAATGATTGTAAATTTGACATTATGCCAGTAGGTGGTGAACTGTGACTTTTAAATGTATTTGATGGTTGAATTATTCATTCAAGAGATTTAAAACAAAACATCTTCATTTATCTAAATTCATTTAAAATGATTTATTTATTTATTTTTACATAATTAGGCTTATTCAACTAAAATAATATATATTTTCAAATAGACTTTTTTTGCTCCATGGCCAACACCTTTAGTTACATTTTTCTGTTGCCCTTTTTCCAAATTCCTTTTATCAAATTTTGTTTATGTTCCAATGTTTTTGATTTTATTGATTTTCTTAGTTTTGCTCCAGTGGGGCTTTTCTTTGAGAGTCATTACTTCTGCTTTTAACTAGGGCTTCTGAATCTGAAGGAGGAGAAAGATGAGAAATAGGGAGGCAAAGGGACAGTAAAACACTTTTGACTTTAATTCACTATCAGAAGGTCTCTTGTTGTGCCTCTCTCTAGGCAGATGCCTGACAGACTGAGCTAGACAGGTGTTTTCTGCCAAAGCCAATGCTGAACACTCACAGACACACTCAGGCTCATAGCCCACCCAACTGTCTTTCTCTGCAAGGGGATTTTTGTCCAAATGAACTGAATAAAATCATCCTGAATGCAGGCGGTGTGAAGGGAACAGTGTAGTTTCTACTTAGGATCATAAACACTGATTCTGTGTGGTGGAAACCTGTTTGACTGGCATTCTCCTTTCTTTAAGAAAATAAAGACTACGATGCATACGTGTCCTACACTAAAGTGGATCCAGACCAGTGGAGTCAGGAAACTAGAGAGGAGGAACGTTTTGCTTTGGAGATTCTGCCAGACGTTCTGGAAAAGCATTATGGGTATAAACTCTTCATTCCTGACAGGGACTTGATACCAACTGGAAGTAAGTTGCATCTGTTTTCAAGGTGTGTGTGTGTGTGTGTGTGTGTGTGTGTGTGTGTGTGTGTGTGTGTGTGAGTGTTTGTAAATGTGTGTAAACACATATGTGTGTGTGCTACATTTTCATCCTGTTGAATGCTTCATGTTTATTTTCAGCATCATTTTTCATTTTGTGTTGTCCATCATTTTTTCTCAAAGTAATATTTATAACAGTGCTTCGAGTGATGCTTCCTGAACATGATTTGCTCCTTGTTCGCCTGTATATTTTTTGTTTGCTGGTTCAATTCGTCTTGTACATCTGTTTTGCCCTTTTCACTTTTATTTCACACATTTGCGTGTATGTTTTGTCTTCATTCATGTCTGTTGTCCGGGGACTGTTAGATGTTAATATGGGACAAGGTGCTTGCAGTCAGGGCTAAGAAAGCATTAATTCATGTTTGTGTTTAGGAGTTATTGACTCTTCACTGAGCAGCTCAAGCTGTGTTTGATGTTAATCACTTTTTACGGATATGAAGAACTAAAATGAAGGGAAGTGAGAGCTCTGTTAGCCCTGCAGCTACAAGTCCCATATTAAACTGGATAAACTGGTGAATACTTATACTGAATATGTAACTGAAAATACTAAGGCAAAAAGACACAGTTATGCCAGTTTCTCTTGTGGAAGTCCTCACTGGTTTGTATCTCTGATTGACTTTCTGCTGAATCAGCTGATCAGACTTTCAATGTTGAAATATTTATGTCTAGGTTTCAGCAATGATCATTTCCAGGATGACACAAGACTCCTTGGAGGTATTCTTCCTTGGCCTTTTCCACTTGTGTCAACAAATCTGACTCACACCTTTGTGCAGACTTCACCTTTGGGGGAAATTGGGACGTGTCGCTGAGTTGAACCGGGATTCAGGTTGAGCCGTACACCATCATATGTTGTGAACGTAGAACGTAGAAAATGAGATGAAGCAATCAGCTTGGATGAGTCTAAGATAGGCTTTGGGAGTTTCTCTTGTTAGAGAGGTTTTGGACGTTATTATGTTCATCCTTTGTTATTTGTTTTGAACTAAGGCTAGAGATAACTGAGATAACATAGAACTCATAGAGCTTGATGACTGCATTTAATAAGAAGACCTTTTGACTAAACACGTTACTGTAATGATATAGTAGGGCTGGGTGATAGAAAGATATTATTGAAAAAAAAAGCTATTCTAGAAATCAGATGTGTAAGGTCAGCAATCAAATTGCTTGTTAGAAAATGAAACCGGCTTATTGATTTACTGTGAGATGAAAGAACTTTTTGTGCACTTGAGTGGACACATACACATATAATTATATCTAAATATCCCTGTAAACACAGATGGTTATGTCTTGAATGTAAACAGTTTAAAAAAAGATTATCCTGCTTGTCACTCATGTTAATCAAAGTACAAAAGAAAAAGAAAATCATTCGCTGTACTCTATGTTGCTGTAATGGCAACATGTGTGAGATTTATTCAGGAGATGCTTTCCCGCATTATTTGTCCTTCTTAAGGGTATTCTTCAGTGAAAACTCTTATACTTTAGAGTATTCAGTTTCCAGTGTTGACACATTATGAGCATTATAGTTTAACTAACTACACGTTTAAAAACAACACCACAAATATTATAACAAGCATTGATCATCCTTACAGTGACTAGCAGATTGTCCTCCTTCACCGGGATGAATTTAAGATTGTGTTCTATTCAATTTCGGTTCTCCTCAGAAAACACCTACTTAATAAGAACAGAGCTTAAAAGCTAATATTTTCAAGTTTTCTAGTTAGTTTAAGCACAAACTAAGAAACTAAGAGAAGTAAAAAAAAAGAAAAAATAATAAATAATATTTGTTATAGTTCCTTCCAAGAACCCAAGGATGTGTTACAAATTAATACAAGCAATTGTCAAATCAAATACGCCAGGCAATCAGGGGACATTCAGACAAGGTCACACAATCATATGATGAACATAAATTATGTTTAACATATGAGTAAAACCAACTTTTAATATTTTAATAATTAAACTAACTGCATTGCTGGATATCATTGGATAAGGTACAGGCAAATTGCACATGGTTTTGTGTTTATGGTGCATAAAATGTTTTTATTGTTGGCATTGGTGTTTATGGCTGTTGTGGTTCTTGGCTAGATAATATTATTGTTTATTGTGATATCTTAACAATAATTGCCTAAATAATTGTCATCTCTGGGTGCTGATCCACCATCTGATCTGGATACGAGCTGAGAAACAGAATGAGAAAGAAGCAGACTAATATGAGCGTAGATGCCATTCTTTTTACGATGTAAATGAGTGCATTGTGTGTTATGAGGAGTGTTCCCGGTTCCGGACAATTTAATTAATGCAGCCTAACAATCCATTAATTCTCAAGGCCTTTCCACACTGAGCGAAAAAAAAGCAAAACAAAAACTGCTTCTTATGGATGCTTCCACATAGACTGCAAACATTCACATCCCGAAAATGCAAAAGTTTTTTTTGTCCAGTCTGATGAATCTTTTCAGTCTCACCTAGTAAGAACAAGATTCGAGCTATGATCATTTGAGCGCTGTTTTTAAACCAGTATAAACAAACACAGAAGAAGAGTATCCTGGATAAGAGAGTGGATGCTGCTGAGTTCTTGTTATCATTGGTGTTTCAGAACAAATTTGTTCTCACGTGTTCTTTATACAGAATAACATTTCAAATAGTTCTCCACTGAATCATGTGATCGGTAGAGCACTGTCCATTTTTTTCCATGTGCCTGAGTGACTTGAGTCAGATCTTGTTCACTCTCTAGTCTAGTCTATATCTTCATTTAAAAAATTCTTGTGAAATATTTTTGTAAACATGAACTGTGAAAGCAAATAGACGTGATTGTGTTTTGTATTCAGCTCATGGTATTTTTATAGCAATAAAGGATGTTTATGACGAATATTAGCAGTGAAGCATCATTATACGTGCAAAGAGTGGATGTGTATGCTTATTACAGAATCATAATCACAATCAACTATGAATCACAATTGGAATTTATTACAAGCATGATGGTTCAAAGCTGGTAAGCAAATATCTAAAATAACTTCATAAATTTTGAAGTCCAGCTAGATGTTGTACATCTAATTTTTATTTTAGTGTTTCTGGTGTAAAACCCAACTTTATCTTAATTTAGATGTTAAATATACAAGATACTTATCTGAGGAAAAAAGCATTGCCGGTCAGTGCCATCTAGCGTGCAGGCGAGAATTAGCATGTGAAAGCACTACTTGTCAGTGGTTCACTTCACTTTTTCACACTGAACTCCGTGTGGAAAGGCCTTCACTTTCAACAGATTGAAGCCGTATTTGTTACCAATGAATGAAAGTCATTCGCGAGCCCATTCATCAGGTTTAGACCAGAGTAATGCAGTACTGAATGTGTTTGGTTTACTGTGCTGTATTAGATCAATATATAAAACTTAGGAACTGCCATAGGGTCTCGTACAGATGAGGATTTGTGTTCGATGTCTGTCCTGTTCCCCCTTCTGTGTTTTCAGTGTGTTCATTGAGTCATTCTGCTGTTTTTATTTCACATCTAAGTGAAGTTCTTTGACAGAGAGTTTTACATAGTGTTGTGCTAAATTATTTAAAATTAAATCAGTTTTCATCCATAATTACAAAGAGTGTCTTCAAGAGCATAGATTACATTATATGTGCATTTTCTTCTGTTTCTGCATGCTGTACTGAAAGCAAATGATGTTTGCCAGATTTGAAGATGTGGAAGCCACTGATGCTCTGTCTCTCTTTGTTAGCATATATAGAGGATGTGGCTCGCTGCGTTGACCAGAGCAAGCGCCTCATCATTGTGATGACGCCCAACTATGTGGTGCGCCGTGGCTGGAGCATCTTCGAACTGGAGACACGGCTGCGCAACATGCTGGTCAGTGGCGAGATCAAAGTCATCCTCATCGAATGCGCTGAGCTGCGGGGTATCATGAACTACCAGGAGGTGGAGGCTCTCAAACATACCATCAAACTGCTGACGGTCATCAAGTGGCCGGGACCCAAGAGCAGCAAGCTTAATTCCAAGTTCTGGAAGCAGCTGCAGTATGAAATGCCCTTTAAGCGGCCCGAGCCCAAGCTGCACGAGCAGGTGCTGGACGTCAGTGAGCAGGGTCCATTTGGAGAGCTGCAGACCGTCTCCGCCATCTCTATGGCTGCGGCCACCTCCACCGCCATGGCCACCGCGCATCCTGATCTGCGTTCCACCTTCCACAACACGTACCACCATCAGCTGCGGCAGAAGCACTACTACAGGAATTACGAGTATGACATTCCCTCGTCTGGCACCCTCCCACCGCTGACCTCGATGGGCAGCCAGCACACCTACTGCAACATCCCCATGACTCTGCTTAACGGCCAGCGAGCACAGGGCAAGCCGGGCCGCGAGCAGCAGCCGACGCTGGAGGAGCAGCACGTCAACAACGCCATGCTTCCACTGCTGCCTCGCGAGACCAGCATTTCCAGCGTGATCTGGTGACGCCGCTGGGAAGGGACATTTCTGCAATTGGCACTTATTAAGACCCTTACAAACTGCTGCTGTTGACTTTGCACTGCGATTCACATGCAGGGGGCGGAAACTGAAGGGACACGACAAAGACAAGCTAACAGGGACAATGATACCACACGTACATCACGGAGATGTCTATTTGACATCTGAACGTACATCTGGAAGATC
Source organism: Puntigrus tetrazona (assembly GCF_018831695.1). Lineage (NCBI taxonomy): Eukaryota > Metazoa > Chordata > Actinopteri > Cypriniformes > Cyprinidae > Puntigrus > Puntigrus tetrazona. Next base: position 10,783,681 of record NC_056709.1, on the reverse strand, counting down.
TAAATGCGTTTGACTTTTACTATTAGATGTCACAAACAATATTTATAAGCATCTAATAGACGTCTGTGATTTAGAATGTGCGTAAAGACATCTTACAGACGTCTGTCAGATGCTTTCCAGATCAAACTATATTTAGCAGACATCTTGCAGATGTACATGTGCTATCTTAGGTTCCCCTGATGGCAAGTGTACATCACAGAGATGTCTATTTGACATCTGCATTTACATCTGGAAGACATATATTTAGTGTGTTTGTTCATCTGCAATACGTCTATATGACGTTTCCTATTAGATGTCCAATAAACACTAAAAAGACATCCTAATAAACATCTTGGATTTAGAACGTGTGTACAACTGATATCTTACAGATGTGTGTCAGATGTTTGTATACAGCAGATGCTTTTCAGATCAAGTGATCTTTATCAGACATCTTGCGGATGTATGTGTGTTATCTGGGGAGGTTCGTTCTCTCACAGACAGCTCCTTCATACTCTCTCAAGGAATACAGGGTCTTGTACATATGTTTGCGGTTTCTTTGTAGCATTGGATTTTTGGTTCTTTCGTTTTCGTTTTCAAATGTCTGGTTTGTACTTTTCCCCTTATAAAATAACTGAGCAGAGACACGTGGGGCAGAGTAAAGGCTGACCTGTTGTGTTTTTCTCTTAACTTGTAGTTTTCAAGTACAATACTTGTTTTTATAGAATTTGTGGAATTATGCTGGGTTTTTTTTTTTAGATTTTTTTTATTATTGGTCAGTTGGTGAGATGTCTCTACTTTGATGAAAAACACCATTATGCAAATGCTCCTGAGGCCTGAAAGCTTGTCTTCTTCCCAAATGAATGAGTGAGCAGATGATGTTTAAGAGGAAAAACTAGATGTCATTACGATGCTCTAGTGTCTCTGCTGCTCTGTTTCTCTCGCTAAGCTAATGAGACTTTGTTAGAAAAGAAATAAAACACAGCTTTGCTGTTCAGCTTGATGGGGAGAACTTAAAAACTGTATTATTATTTAAAAAAAAAAATCTATATTTTTATAACAAAAGGATTTGCTTGGAAAGACACACAGTAGGTCCCATTTAATTTATTTCATTAATAGAAGCACCGGAGCTCACCAATTTCTGAGAAGAAAAAAAACTAATTTTTGATAATGGTCTTATCAAATCATGGATGAGCAAGCGAAAACTACTTGCTGTTTTTATTTTCCCCACAATACCGACATTCATCTCTGAGTGTGCATAACAATTAGAATTAATTATGCATTTAATTTATTATATAATTATCGATATTTCATATCAGAAAAAGTGCTTACAATACAAATCAGTGTCTCTAAATAATTCCATGATTCGTTCTCTTCACTGCACATTAAAACCTGTTATCCTCCACTGTAGTGCCTCCTCCTGCTCCACCACAGACGTCATCCCGAGGTTAAGAGTGGTACTGCGTCTCTCAGCGTTTCTTAGGTACTGCCATGACACCGCTGCTCTCCAACTCATACGTGTTTCTCGTTCTACTGTAGTGATCGTAGACGGGAAGGAGCAGACCTGGGCCAGTTTTTACCTCATTTTATACTAAAGGCCAGTCCTGTGTCATCACTGGGGGCAGCTTACATACACCTCTACTCTCATCCCTTAAACGAAGAGCAGTAGAGGGTCAAGTGAATGTCCGGTGTATTTACAGGAGGATTAGTTATGCAGCCCTCTTAAGCTGGACAGTCCAGGTGTTTGTTCATGAAGCTACCCCATCACGCAAGTTTAGAGTTAGTTGCCATGTCTTTTATTAACCGTCAGTGTAATAAAGGCTTTACAGCTCTGTTAGCATGTAAGTGAATTGAAACCAAAGCTGGCAATTAGCGATGGGAACATGTATATTGCCTTCTCAGATGTGCTGGTGGATATCTGGGGAAACTAAACCAGGAAATAGTGTAGCTGAAAGGGTTTATGAGGTGGTAAAAACATTGTTGTACCAATCCATACATCCCCAGTCCTGTTCACAGTGTTTATTTAATCAGCCGTGCCAAAAGAGTCCTTTTTTTAATATCAAAAACAGATTATATGCAAAAATCTGTAACTCTTAAAAGTGGAGAGAAAAACAACAAACCCCAGATTTCCAGTTTGTAAATGTCACATCGGATTGAAATAATCTGTTGGTGCTGAACTTCTGACCTGAGAGGACACCAATCTGATTATTTGAATGTTGTTATTTTATTGATCATATTTTTACAAGTCTTCTTTTCTTGTATTTTATATCATATTGTGTAAATAAATTGAAATGGTAATAAAATGAAGACAATCTAGTGACATTCATGAAAAAAGAGAGTGGCAAATTGTTTCATGAGCATTTCTGATATTACTGATCAAAGTAAGAATAACAACAACAATAATAATAATATTATATAGCACAGAATTTGTCTCTGGCACTTTCACCAATCTTACACTAAAGATTAAGGTTCTGTTTGTCTCCTGTTTTGAAATTTTCTTTTTTTTTAATTCTGTATCTGCAATGTTATTTGAAGAGAAACTATCATTAATAAAATACACATTTAATAATATTTCATGTGATTCCGTTTCTTTCAATGGAAAAAGGTCTGGGATTACAGGTGAGTGGAATCGTTTAGCTTTCTGTTTGGTATGGATGCGTTATATGTAACATTCTGCTTTTTCAACATTAAATTGTTTGTGTAAGAAATGTGATCGAGGAGGTGCGTATGCAGACTAAGAATGCATTTATAGGTTGCAACAAGTTCTTTCACTGTAAAATGTTCTAGTGACATATTGCATCTAAAATGTTCAATTGGCCCAACTGAAGGTTATGCAAATGATGATTTTTTTTCAATTGTGGCAATAGTCTTTTAACATTGGCTCAGTGAGAAATAATATATTGAGTCAACAGGAAAAGAGTAGTCATGGGACCAATGGAATATTATACATATTTATTAGTATTAGTATACTTTTTTTGTTTTGCCTAATCTAAAAATTTACTTTTGAAAATGTACAGTATATGCTAAAGCAACCTTACTGAATTGTTTATTCCCTGTTATCCCAAAAGAAAATATAAATAAATATATTAAATGACGATACACTGAACACAGACACATTTTTAATCAAATCTGCAACAATCTGCAATATTGTAAAAATACCTTACAATTATAGCATTTTCTAAAAAGTAAATGTCATAAAACCATGCATTTTAAAGCTGATGAATTTCACTTTAAGCATTAATACATTCACAAACATGTAAAAAATATCAAATACATGATAAAATGTAATAATTTATCTAAGGTTACCTTTTACTTTTAACAATCAACTTTACATAAAGATAATATTTAAGAACGCTAACTTTATACACTGTAAAATATTTTTGACATTATTTTAGGGTATTAGAAGCTGTTACCAAGGACAGTTGGGCTGTTACCAAGCAAATAAAAAAGGTATTAACAAAATTGATCTTTGCGGTGTGTTTTGTTTGTGTAAATACTTCTAAAGTGGCATTTAGTATTTCCACAATGTTTAATGTAGGACATGAATCATTTAACATACAGTGTTACAACTTCATAAACAATGTTTTAACACACTGTAAACAATAAAATGTTAAATACTGATATTTGGAATTATTTAAATATAAAAAAAATTAAATTAAATTAAATTAAATGTAAAATTAAAACTGCCAGCAGGTGGCATTAAGTCCCTGTTTAATAAGTGAGTCATTTCGATTGAACCGAATCATTTAATCATTCATTCAGGACAATCAAACAACACCAAATTGCTCAGAGATGCAAACTGTGATTATGTTTATTGGTGAAATAGAGCAGAAACAGACAATATTTTGTCTAAAATGTAAGTTCCTTAATATTACCTTCTTCATTATTAAACTGTATAAAATTAATATCATATTTGTAAGACAAAAAAACAACATGTGATACTGATTATATAAATTTTCTGCCCACATATCCTGCATTTTCTGCTCAAATGCATTTTAAAAGACTAAATATCATGCAGTGAAAGAACACTTTGATGTGCATGCGCACCTTCATCATGTAATGTTAGCGTGCACTTTGAAGTTGGGTTTTGTTTGATGTTTTGTGATATACTCATGATGTCAAGCCCACATCGTTAAAACAGCAGTTATGATATTAATATTCCTGAAGATATTGTGTCCTAAAGCAAAACATTTGGATATTTTTCATTTGAACTTAAATGCTAAATGAAAATTAGCGTTTAGCTAAAATTAGTATAATGTATTTTTTGTTTGGGGGTAATTATTTGTTTTTCAGTTTCTACAATTTTTTCTAAATGTATATTCCTATTATTGTGCTACCACAAAAGCACAATAATAAACTGGAATAGAGGACTTTTCTTCAAAGCCGTTTTCGGGAACCCTAGGCCACGTTATTGTGTATAAATATGAATAAATAATCACAATATTAATAATACAAAACGAATGCAGGCCTGAGGTGTCCATTATTCTGTTTTAACTACAGTTGGACATCTTGAGACATTTTCTGAATTTTATCCCAAAAATATACCAATACCTTATAGAGTCCTCGTTTCCTGAAACCTGGAAAATGTCATTCTTAAATGATACCTCAAGCTTATATGGTGAATCCTTAGAATCATATATTTACATATAGTTTCAGTTCAGTACTGGAATCAAAATTGGGAACAGGATCATTGTAATACCTTTCCATGTTTAACAGCTAGATACATCTACATTTGTCAAGTCGCCCCTGGAATGCGTCTCATACCATGTCTCAGACCATCCTGAAGTATTTCGCAAGATTGGATTTCAGTTCTGCCCTATACTACTTCCTGAATCATTGGGCAGTTTTGATTTATATAATGATTAATGTTTCATAATCTCATTACCTGTCCTCCTTGATTCCGGTTCTTTGTATTTGTATTTATATAATTCATTGTCCACCTCAGTTGAAAATTGTCTGACAACATATGATCTATATATACATTTCTCTTCCTCTTAAACCTAGCTGTGATCCCTTCCTTGCTTGGACCCCAGCCCTTCTGAATATGTATACATGTTAACAGTGCAGTGTGTCTGCATTGACAGAATTCAGAAAACAGATGGTAAAAAAAACTCTGATAACCCTCTGTCTAACCTGCTTACTATCCATGAAGCCATGGAAGAGTAACAGTGTTGGCACTGAAGCGATACATCCAACATGAGTAGGTCAAATGACCGATGCAGTTAAATCCAGATTACATTTATATTACAAAGAACATGCTTTTTAATAGTTGCAAAGTAATTGCATTCAGCAGAAGTGCATAATTCATATGATTTCTGTACAAATAGACACGTGGTATATGATTAAAAGTTAAAGTTATTCAAATTTGTCCTCACATAGACTTAAACTATAGTTATTAAGTATGTAAATTGATCAAATATTGAATTAGCTAAAACTGTCATCTGTACAAACAGTAAGTTTTTATTTGTTGTGAAATAGGGCCATCTGTTGGCCAATGTGTTAGATGTGTTCCCTGTAACAACAATTTATTCAAAAAATTGACCATATGATTACACCTAAACCTAACCTTACCCGAATAATGAATAACTGAAGGAAATAATAGTTGATTGAAACTGATGTACAAGCACTAAACAGATCGTAAAGCAAAACTTCAAAGATGTCGATCTAGGAGCATGTCACACTACAGTCAATCACACTTTTATTTATACAGCGCTTTTAACAGTACTGATTGTGTCAAAGCACTGAACAGTTTCAAATAGGAAAATAGAGTGATAGTAATGTGTAATGATAAGATTAAGTAATTATTTTTTTATAAAATGCAGACAAAGTCTGTGTAATCAACAATAATTGCTAGAAATTAAGTGTCCCCAACTAAGCAAGCCAGAGGTGACAGAGGCAAGAAACCAAAACCCCATCCATGACAGAATAGAAAAGAACCTTGGGAGGAACCGGGCTCAGTTGGTGCCCATTTCTCCTCTGACCGGACAACAAGCACTTAATTTCCAGTTCAATTTTAAGAGCAGTTATGTCAGATTCTTATAGTGTGTGTGTGTGTGTGTGTGTGTGTGTGTGTGTGTGTGTGTGTGTGTGTGTGTGTGTGTGTGTGTGTGTGTGTGTGTGTTTGTGTGTCTGGTTCCCGTGATCTGTCCACAGGGCACATCTAGGTGTTCTGGTACAAACTGAGAAACAGAATAAGAGAGAAACAAACTAATATTAGCACAGTTGGTAAAATCAGATTCTATAGCACATTGGTCCAAACTCCAAAATTTTATTTTCCAGTTTAAATGTTTTATGCAGCTGTTGTTATAATTTTTATTTTTAACACATGAAAAGATTGCTTGCACATGTGTGTTTGCTGTCAGAAAATACTACGTTTCAAAGGCAGTCAACGCCCCGCAGACATCATTGTGCTGGAGTTTTCTTGGGGCCAGACAGGATAAGGGATGATAACCAGAATCTTTATATTAGAGGATCATACATTTGTGTTATACAGAGCATCTTTTGAGTTTGTTTAATACAGTTAGTGCTCAATTAGTAACATTGTTGTATAAGACTATATAGACATATACTTCTAAAATTATATGTATCCGCAGCATAGACTTAAAAAAAAAAGTTTTACTTTATTATTTATGGTTTTATATCTTATATCATAAAGAGCCCATATCTAATGTCAAATATTTGTATTTATGTAGATTTACATTATTTAGTTACCTAGCTTGGCGGTGTTTAAACCTGATTATAGTACTGACCTTATACATAATTTTATCTGACTCCAATCTTTCGTGATTTTATTTATATTTATTAAAACGTAACTGCTGATCCCTCTAGTTGTGATTAAATTTGGATCATTAATTAACTATAATATTTCCTAGTTTCGACTTATCATTCATTAGGGATCTGGGTCGCTTAGAGAAAATTATGTATAAGGTCAGTACTATAATTGGAAACCCAAAATATTAATAAATATTAGTGATTTTTGAGGAGACGCAAAGGAAAGACCGAACACGCATTGACCTACGACCAGGGCCTCTGGATTCTGTTCTGCAGGAAAAGGGGGACAGCATCGTCTACAAAACGTGTCCCATTCAACTAGGCAAAACACAGCAAAGGCAAGTGCACATGGAGATGTCCGTTCAACAAATCCACTACATGAACAGAAGAGGTCGTCAAGGGATAAAAGAGGAGGTCGAGGGCAGAATTCGATTCGAGGCTTCTCGCTGCAAAAGCGAAAGGTCTGGAAGGCGAACGCTTTACAGAGTGCGCCACAGGAGAAAACGTCCCAACATCCTTCTGTAGGCTATTCCAAACACACGCTTCATGTCGTCGATGCAAACCGAGTGTTTGAATTTCCTTCACGGTGACGGGATTCAAATTAGGCCAATTGTCCAGCAAAGACAATGATTCACGCAAAAAAGTAAACCGAAAAAAATTCCGTTCAAATCCTTTCACCCTCGTTTCAAAGTGCACGTGCTCTGCCAAACGTCGAGTCTGCCAGTCACATTTAACCACGCAAAACACTGCAAAGGCAAGTGCACATGGAGATGTCCGTTCGACAAATCCACTACATGAACAGCTCTATGAAGCCTAGCGATTAAACTCGCTTCCACTCGCCTCTTTCCTTGTGTGTGTCTTAAAGTGAAAGACGCGACAAGAGACTTGTTTGCCTCTGTGTGTGTATTAAAGCGAAAGATGCGA
>NC_056709.1:10765073-10765910 GCF_018831695.1 Puntigrus tetrazona | reverse complement strand
TAATGTCGATGATGAAGTCCAGATAAATGACCGAAATTAAAGAGATCGTCGGTGCTTAGAGTAATTACTGTGTGTTTGTGTTTTTGACAGGAGGAGAAATGCAGGCGTTTTTGAAAGGATCTTCATCACAGAGTGTTAAAGCTCAGAAACCACCTTCATCTTCTTCATCTTCATCATCATCAGGAGAGAAGAAGCAGAAGGCCTTGCCCTGGGTGGAGAAATAGTGAGACTTCATCCTGTCTGCATACAAACATCTTTAAGGGTTTAATGTCTTCTGCTCAAAAAGCCTGCGTTTATTTGATCCACGGTTCAGCAAAAGCACTGAAAGCAGCTGTTTTCTCTGAATGTGTGTTAAAGTGTCGTTTATTTTTGTATTGTCAGCTTCATCAGAGTCACGTGATCTTCAGGAATCAGAATAATATACTGATTTACTGATCGACAAACATTTCTGATTATTATCAATATCTAAAAGAGTTGACTTCATTTTTCAGTATTCTTCGGGGAATAGAAAGATCCAAAGACCGGCTTCTTATCTGAAATAAGAAGCATTTGAAACATTACACATACAAACTTTTTTTTGTTTGTTTGTTTTTGGGAATTAAATTATTTATTAAATTAAATATAAAACACTTGCTTTTATGAAGGATAAGTGACAGAGACATTTATAATCCTTTTAATTTTGATGAGACTTCTGTTGTATATAAATGAAATTTTATTCATATGTGAATCCTGAAAAAAAATCAATGATATTACATTTTTAGAAAATTAGAAAATTACAGTGATTTCTGAAAGATCGTAGTGATGCAAAAAAAAAAAAAAAGCATGAAATCACAGGAA
>NC_056709.1:10764173-10764973 GCF_018831695.1 Puntigrus tetrazona | reverse complement strand
TGTGTGTGTGTGTGTGTCTCTGCAGCCGGCCGAAGTGTGTGGATGAAGTGGCCTTCCAGGAGGAGGTGGTGGCCGTCCTGAAGAAGTCTCTGGAGGGCGCTGATTGTGTGTGACGCTCTCTGATCACATGACGTCTAGAACACACTCACAGCCAATCAGAGTCTGCTCTGATCAGGCACTACACGCTTATTTACCAAAATAGTAATAAAATAACCATCAACACAGATAAAGCACATTCATATGTTATATTTATAATAAAAATGAAATGATAAAAATAATGGGGAAAAAAACTCACAAAACAGAATAACTGAAAATTGAACTAATTTTAAAGTGAAAAATACATGGGGAAAAAAATTAACCAAAAATATACTTTTATTTCAATTATGTGCCGAAACACTTAAGAGAGTTTTTCTGAAGTACAAATTGGATACGCTCAGGTAAAATATCAAAATAAAACGAGACCAAAAACTGCTGCTTGTTTTTGTCAGCTGAAGTTCAACTCCTTTTATAAACATCAACTCTTACAGTTCTGTGCTGTGTTTTAGTATAAAGCGTGTTAAAGTCTGTGTTGTATACGGAGCGTGATGTTGAAGCAGGTCTGCCGTGGTTTCAGCTCCCAAACCTGCTCTTCTACGGCCCTCCAGGAACCGGAAAGACCTCCACCATCCTAGCAGCCGCCAGAGAGCTTTATGGGTAATATCTCCAGTCGTACGGGAGTGACTGTGAAACGTGCTTTTATTGGGATTTCTTAAAATGTTTAGTGCGCTTGTTTTTCATGAGCTTCCCATGAAAATAGCCCA
>NC_056709.1:10763559-10764168 GCF_018831695.1 Puntigrus tetrazona | reverse complement strand
GTGTGTGTGTGTGTGTGTGTGTGTGTGTGTCCAGGCCGGAGCTGTACCGTCAGAGAGTTCTGGAGCTGAACGCGTCCGATGAGCGAGGGATTCAGGTGATCCGAGAGAAGGTGAAGAGGTTCGCTCAGCTGACGGCGGCTGGGACGCGCTCCGAGTGAGTGGCCGTGTTCTCCGAGCCCCGAGCGCCTCCAAACACGTGCGTGAACGTCTCTGTGTGTCCGCAGCGGGAAGCCCTGTCCTCCGTTTAAGATCATCATCCTGGACGAGGCGGACTCGATGACCGGAGCGGCTCAGGCGGCTCTCAGGAGGACCATGGAGAAGGAGTCTCGGACCACGCGCTTCTGTCTCATCTGTAACTACGTGAGCCGGTCAGTGTGAGCGCCGCTATCCCACCATGCCCTGCTGCCGCTCAGGCTGACTGCCGCTGTTTGTACAGGATCATCGAGCCGCTGACCTCCAGATGCTCCAAGTTCCGCTTCAAACCGCTGGCCAACGACATTCAGAAGGAGCGTCTGCTGGACATCTGTGCCAAAGAGAAGCTCAAGTACAGCAAAGAGGTGCATGGACGGATTAAAAAACTATTTTTTTATATATATCTTGCCTTTTTTT
>NC_056709.1:10761051-10763449 GCF_018831695.1 Puntigrus tetrazona | reverse complement strand
AAATTATTTAAAAAAATTATTAAACCTTTCTTATTTTTTATGTATTAATGAATTTATTACTTAATTTTTTTCAAGCTCATTTATTCAAGGTTTGACCAGCTGCTACAAAAAAGCTGTGTTTTGTGTCTCGCAGGGCATCGAGGCTCTGGTGAGGGTCTCAGAGGGAGATCTCAGGAAAGCCATCACGTATCTCCAGAGCGCTTCCAGACTCACCACGGAGCAGGAGATCACGGAGCAGGTCATCATCGAGATCGCCGGGGTGAGAGCACCTTCCTGACGGAGATCCGGCGTCTCGCGGCGTCTTCTAACTCAGGCTCTGTCTTCTCCAGGTGGTTCCTCCGAAAGTGATCGAGGCTCTCCTCCAGATCTGCTCCAGAGGAACGTTTGAGAAGCTGGAGCTCGCTGTGAAGGTCAGTGTCGGCTTCGCTCTGCGTCTGTCCGTGCTTCTGCTTCCGCTCTGATTCACGCTCTGTGCAGGACGCCATCGATCAGGGCTACGCCGCCACCAACGTCCTCAACCAGCTACACGACGTCGTCATCGACGAGAAGCTGAGCGACAGGCAGAAGTCCGTCATCACCGAGAAGATGGCCGTAAGTTATCGTTTCTTGTTTTCATCTTCTGTGAGTTTATCAGCTCTCCTTTATGTACAGCGAAGGACTCTCCTTCAAAATAAAAGCTTAAAGCGCAGCATGAATNGTGTGTGTGTGTGTGTGTGTGTGTGTGTGTTTCAGGAGGTGGATAAGTGTCTGGCGGACGGTGCAGACGAGTATCTTCAGTTACTGAGTCTCTGCTCGGTCATCATGCAGCAGGCCACACACAACACCTGAGCGACCAATCAGCTGCTCCGATGCCCCTCAGCTGACCAATCAGCACTGCCGCTGATTCCACACACAGCTGCTTGGGCTGCTTTCAAGTTTTTGTACATGTAAAGTTTGTAATTAAAAACAGGTCTTTCTAATATGTGTTGTGCAGTGCTTTTAACTCTCAAAGGGAAGGTTCATTTTAAAATAAGAATTGTTTGCTGGACCCTTTTGATTTCTACGGTATGGACAAAATACAAGTCGATGCATTCTTCAAAATATCTTCTTTTGTGTTCAGCAGAAAAAAGAAGCTTCTACGGCTTCGGAAACACACCAAAGTGAGAGATTTCTCATTTACGGAAATGTTTTTAGGCTCACAAAACTTAAACCGCTTGAATGTATTTTTTAAATTATAAAATATACAAAAATAAATAAAATATACTAAATGTTTATATTCGTATAATTTATACGTAAATGTATTTAATGTATAACATTAACCTTCTGAAATATATAAGTGTGTATAGATAAAATAAAAACTATACGCTCATTGTGCACACAAAAACTTTTATTTTGGATGATTAATCATCTGACAGCACTGAGTTTATTAACCTGTATAATTCTTAAAAATAAATATAATAGATTTCCATAGCAATTATGAATCAAAATAAATACAAATATTTCCTTCGTACAGACAAAGTCCTACTTCACCACCGTTCTATTTCAGTCCTTTNGAATACCACATCAGAATACCACATCATAGCGTCACAGCAAGAGTTAAGTTCCCCTGAGCTCGGATCTTCTCCGGACGGGCTCTAGAAGGGTCTGTTTCTGGAGCGTGTGTTGATCAGACCCAGCACTGAGAACGCACTCGCTGCAGCCGTCACTAAACTGATGGCCCCGATGGCCCGAGACGCCTGTGAACACACACACACACACACATCAGCACTGAGTGTATTTGATGAGTGTACGGTGTAGTGTAGGGTGTAGGGTGTAGGGTGTAGTGTAGCATGTAGGGTGTAGGGTGTAGGGTGCAGTGTGCAGTGTGCAGTGCGCAGCGTGACCTGCTCAGAGACGCCCTCCCCGTAGCGCAGGAGCGTGACGAAGTGCTCACAGTTACTGCCCAGCAGGTCGTAGGACACCTCCTGACCGATGAGCAGCTGCGCTCTCTGGATGATCTCAGACACGGCCAGCGGAGTGTGATCGTCGTCATACTTGTTATTGATGCGGTACGAGTCTCCTCCCACCACCTCCTTCAGGAGCTGCATGCGGACCACGGCCTTGCGGCTGAAGACGGACTTCACGCTGGACACGGCGGCCGCCGGACTCTCGTCTGACCGGAGCAAACATCCCTACATTAACATCTGTCTGTAATCACTGCGTATAGAACCAGGTCAAGAAAACAGAAGCACACACTGTGTGTCTGTGTGTGTCTGTGTGTGTGTGTCTGTGTGTGTGTGTGTGTGTGTGTGTGTGTGTGTGTGTGTCTCTCTGTGTGTGTGTGTGTGTGTCTCTGTGTGTGTCTCTGTGTGTGTGAGTGTGTGTCTCTGTGTGTCTCTGTGTGTCTCTGTGTGTGTGTGTGTGTGTGTGTGTGTGTGTG
>NC_056709.1:10756177-10760951 GCF_018831695.1 Puntigrus tetrazona | reverse complement strand
GCATAATATCAAAGGGAGTGTTTTCTTTGCTTATCAGTATCCTGATAAAGGACATTCTTGTGCTTTAGCATACAGACAGCACCTGTAGTAGTCATGGTGGTTTGGCAGATACTGTTGTTACCGTGGTACAATTTTTAATGTGCAATTATTTATAGGGAACACCCTTTGTTGACTTTGGTGTCCTAGTTGCAGTTCAGGCAGATGCTTTTATATGCACTTGCTCATTGCACATCTTTAATTGCACCTTATTGCACAACTAGTTGGAATTACAAAAAGCGTGTTGCTGCATGGCGTCCTATGTCATCTGTCTGTTTTACAAACTTGTTTTAAATCATAGCATACTATTACGCATGCTGTGTAGCGTTGTTATCTCATTACTTGAGAGATACGGAATAATTTTACTGTTAAAAATGTGGCTTTCGCTCACAGATATGTTAGAATATTGAACATTTGGAAATGACAGTTATTTAATTTGGCCTTTTTTTGTTTACTTAACACCGTTTTGCTGAACTATGTTGCCAGCTGCCTAAAAGAACATGTATTTTTAATACATTTTTAATACGCTGGTAATATCTTGAGCCGCGCAGGCAATAGCTGTTTCACACAGCAGGCGTGGTGCAGATTATTGGCATGTTGCAGAGGGTTTCGCTGATAGTAAGTTATCAGGTTGGGTCAACTTCTGATGTCTGGTTATTTCAAGTGCAGACAGACATCTGGACGCTTTATTAATGTTGCATTTGTCCTTTTAGCCCGTGCAGTGAAGGTGACTTTCCAGGGTGCACGAACGCTCGCTCCTGCACGTATCTTACCAACTGCTGCTCCAGTCTTTTTAATATGACACCAGTCAGACGTTCAGAAGAACGCTGACATTACCAGCGCTGAATGTTAATAGTGTACCGCTGAGGTTATGCTCGTGAACTTGAATTTGGCTTGGTTTAAAGAAGAGCTGTGGTCCTCAGGGTCTTTTTGAGAGCATTAAGGACCGACTCAAGTGAGGTTTTTTTGGCACTCTTGTTCGCTGTGTCGTTTTCTTGGTCGTGTGCATCCTCAGATATGCGTACAAATAGTTTTGATATTTGCTGAAATCTCACAAGTGCGTTTTGAATCATGTAAACCATTCCAAATGATCCTGAATGAAGTTTTACTGCGGGGCTGTGTAAGCTCCTTCTGCATACACGAATAAAGAGAGAATTATATTAGTGGCCGAATGATATATAACCAATGCAGGTATATCAGACAAATATTTAGACAATACTGTTTCTGTAGTCAGATTTAGAAGCCAGACTTTTATTTTGAAAATGCAAAGAATAGGTGCGCAAAACTTCAAATCACTTATTTATATTAAGTTTGTGCTGCCATATATCCATTTTCCAACCATGTCATATTCAAATCATATTTACTATCCACTGTATGCAAAATTATAGCAGTAAATCTTTATTTGAGAAAATCATGTGCACTGTGGGTTAGTGGCCACAGAATGATTTAAACAATTTTGTTATTTGTGGAAAAATACCCTAATAGGATTGATTACAGAAGCAAGTAGCACCTTTTTTAATAAACTTACTTATTTCTTATATTTTTGTAAAATTGCTTTTCAAATCATATTGTTATAACTATCATCGAATATATTATTCATAATAAATATAGGCTTTATTAGAGACGGTGATATTATTTAATATCTTTTAAACAATGTAATATCAATTACTTATATTAATAATATATTCTTAAAGGCGTCAGTTCCGTGTCCTCAAGCAGAACAGGCTAAGGTGTGATTGTCCAGATTGTTTCTGAACGGTCAGAAAGGGAAATGGTTTAAATTGATTGTGCACAAACGAATCGCAATGATGTCAAAGTTCAGTAAGGGAAGGCAATTCCATTTTGGCTAAACACACAGACTCTTCTAGAAAGTGTATTGAGCACATTTTGACGTGTTGTTGACACTCGGCTCTTTTGGGCGACGCAGCATTTCTCATCAACACACGGGACTCAACAATAGCTCTGAGCAATCCAGTTAGACAGCAACAGCTGAATGTGTGTGTGTGTGTGTGTGTGTGTGTGTGTGTGTGTGTGTGTGTGTGTTTTCTTCTTTAGAGCAGTTCTCAGGGTGCGTTGTGTTTGTGTTTAAAGAGCATTTGCAAGTGTTTGTGTTGTGCATTTCATTTGCAGAACATGTCTTTTTAACGTCTTATCCCTTTGTTTCACCTCTTTACAAGATTAAATGACTAGAATTTGTGAACTTTAAATCCCGCAGTTCCTAACAAGGAGCTTTAATGTCTTTGTTGATTCGATGCCAGTAGAAACTGAAAGCAGCAACACGTGATGGGAGATTAGTTGTCCTTAAATGCTCTCATTTAGATTTCAAATGTTTGTTTTTTTTTATTAATGTTGAGCAATACAGATTTTTTGGATTGCTGAAATGTATATTTATTTGACATATTTACTCAATTAGAAACAATTGCAATATAAATCACTATTAATAATTTGAACTGATAGCTTATTGCTGATGGTATATGTGAAAGCATTACTTTCTTTTAATAGTTTATTACACGGAAGACTGGGAAGACACGAATGAAGAACGAGAACACAAAACTCTGACCAACCTAGCAACACCTTGGTAACTACTCAAAAGTTTTCTTTGGTTGACTCATCTTTTATCTTCTAGTGAGATGTCTCTGGTTTTCCCGCGACCCAATACCAGTGTGATCGGCAAGAAGGACAAGCGACTCATGGCCGAGGTGAACGCCTCCCCGCTTAAACACTTCGTCACCGCCAAGAAGAAGATCAACGGCATCTTCGAACAGCTGGGTGCCTATATCAAAGAGAGTTCAGCCTTTCTAGAAGGTGTCTGCTTTCATTACTTCTGGCCATCCGTTTGTTTCGCTCCACTCAAAGCACACTGCTGCGCGCCGTTCATCTGTCGAGCTGATAAGAGAAACCTGGTTGATTGTGACTAGCATAGCTCAGATAGCAAAGACAGGTTACGTAATAGACAGGGAGGCTCAGGGAAAAGCGCGGCTTAGTCAGCGTATCGCGTGTAAGGCTTTTTTCTATGAAGATCTCAGGTTTACTTTAGGTAAGGTCTTACTCTGGTAGCTCATAAGCTCATAGCATTTTACTTTAAGGATTTTGGTCTCATGCTAGTTTTAATTAAGGTCAGTCACATTTTAGGAAAAATAGCCAAAGCTTATCGAGATTACACTGAAAACCAGTTCTGTCTCTAACATTCAGGATATTTACTTTTGTACTTTATTGTTGAACGATACTTTAAATTGTTGAGGAGAGGTTTATAATTACTTATCTTAGTTAGAATTTAGTTTAAAATCTCCCCCAACTAATGTTGTCAACTATAAAATAAATGCATCGTTTATTTTGTGCTATAACTAGTATTAAAGCGGAAGAGACCAGTGCTGCCTCTTCAACCAAAGCTGCATTTATTGTTTGTATTTTTGTAATGTACAGGATTTGAAAGATAAGATTTAGTTTTCTTTGCGATTATTGGGTGGCAATTTTAGACAAGTTGGTGGTTATTCCAACGTTTTACATAAATATAAAATAGCAGGTAAAGACGTTTACCGTCAAACCTAAATGTTTTCGATTTGTACCATTATCCAACCACCTATCCACTATCCAACATTCATAGAAAAGATGAATGTAATCATGGTATTGGCCTTTAATTTCGAATATCAAGGCATTGTGAAGTTGCAGATGTTTGCGAAGTACTTAAATCAAGTGTATTTGAACTGGTCTCTTTTGTTGGCAGAGACTTACAGCAATGAGGAACTGGATCCTGTCACTACGGAGGAGCAGGTGGCGGAGGTGCGAGGATACCTGTCCAAAGTAGCAGGGATCGGGGAGGTCCTGTCCCGCAGGCACATGAAGGTGGTCTTCTTTGGCAGGTACGGCGTTTGGTGGCATCGATAGAAAGTTTTTATGTGAATGCTAGGCGCTCAGTCATAATTTTGAATTGTAATATTTGATTAAGTCACACTTTTTGTGTCAACAGGACAAGTAACGGGAAAAGCTCCGTCATTAACGCCATGCTCTGGGACAAAGTTCTGCCGTCTGGAATCGGACACACCACCAACTGCTTCCTGCGAGTGGAAGGGACTGATGGGAACGAAGCGTTCCTGCTCACCGAGGGCTCGGACGAACGGAAGAGTGTTAAAGTAAATGCTCTCTAGTGATCTTGGATGCTTGTTTCTTTTGTTTGAGTGTTTGGGTGCGTCTGACATGTTGAGTCAGATAAGATCCATGCTGTGGGATGGGGAATGGAAATTGGCCTCTTGTGTAACTCTGTGCTTCTTACTATAGCAACCATAAATGAGCTTTGCACACCGAAGGTGCTAAAGAGGGTGCGTAATCTTTTTAGTCTGACTTGAGAGGATACGCCCTTTGGAGATTTGTTGAGCGCTTGTTTCTACAGATTTCAGAAACACACNNCTACGAAGGTGGCGCGCCAAGGCGTCTGATTTAAAGGCTGGTCAGAAATTCCAAGGCAGGCATCTGTGGCAGCATCTATGTCTTGTTCACATTTCAGTTTGTGAGAACCTACTCGGGACCGTCAAAATTGGAGTATAAAATTTAGTTTAAAATATGTTAACACTGTTGAGATCTTTAGCTATATGGCCCAGCCGTGCCTGATAATGTGCTAAGGTTAAACTCTCTAGTAAAGCGGGTTAAGTCTCTTGTTTAGAGCACTGTGTGGGTTTACTGCAGCTTACTAGGAACAGAGCCATTAAATAATGGAAATTAGAAAAGTGTGTAAAAAAAAAAA
>NC_056709.1:10752083-10756077 GCF_018831695.1 Puntigrus tetrazona | reverse complement strand
TGTTTATATATTTTTAATTGTTAAAATTAATATCTTTATGATTTAGTATTATAGTATTATTGAATATTATACAATGGGTATGCTTTCTGGTTAAAACGGTCTTCAGTCATAGTATTTTTTCTCTGCAGACGGTGAATCAGTTGGCTCACGCACTACATATGGACGAGAGTCTGGACGCCGGGTGTCTGGTCAAAGTGTTCTGGCCCAAAACGAAGTGTGCTCTGCTCAGAGACGACCTGGTTCTGGTGGACAGGTACACCTCAGTCCTAATTTAATCCACCTATAATTACATTCCTAGTGTTATCAGGCTTCAGCAGCTTATTATTTTAGTAGAAATGCACCACCGTTGAGTTTGGGATCTGCATTTCTGCTCACCGAGGCTGCGTTTATTTGAGCAAAGATACATTAAAATTGTGAAATATTATTACAATTCAAAATAAAAAAAAGTTTATGTGAATATATATTAAACTGTAATTTATTCCTCTGATCAAAGCAGCGTTTTCAGCATCGTTACGCCAGTCTTCAGTGTCACACGATCCTTCAGACGTCATCCTAATATGATGATTTACTGCTCAACAAACTATTTTCTGCTTTCTATTCTAATTATATTCTTTAAAAAGTGTCTCTTGCGCACTCTTTATTTACTAACTGCTTGTTTTCTTGAAAAGAAACTAGGTTTTTGAATCTTTTTGGTTTCGACTGCTTCCATTGTCCTCATGCGTGAGCCTTTTTGGATAAAATGACTGAATGTTAACGTAAGAGACGTTCCCGATTATCATCGGTGCTGAAAACAGTAGAGCTGCCCGGTATTTTTGTGGAAAATATGTGCGTTTTGTTTAGTTTTTTTTGTCACAGAAAAGTACAGCCTCGTGTTCCAATACGTTCCAACGCGTTCCAATATGTTCCAATGCGTTCCAGCACGTTCCAGTGTGTTCCAATATGTTCCAATGCGTTTCAAAATGTTCCAAGTGTTTTGGAACATTTTGGAACGCATTGGAACATATTGGAACAATATATAAAGGTGTATGCTTTCCTGCTGTTTTCTCCCAGTCCTGGCACGGACGTCACCACGCAGCTGGACAGCTGGATCGATAAGTTCTGTCTGGACGCGGATGTGTTTGTGCTGGTGGCCAACTCCGAATCTACTCTCATGAACACGGTGAGTAGTGACACTCATACGTCTGCTAATATGGGAAGGAATGCGGCGAGGCATTCAGCGCCGTGTTTAGACCGAACTCTGCTCATACCCGCATGCTGTCTCAGGACGCTTCGGGGATTTCTCGGGGGATCTTCCTAAAGGGCACATAAACACACAGGCAGCTATTTTTCATGGGAAAACAGGCCAAAACTAGCTTTCTTGCATTTATAGTCTTGTAACAGGAAAGTAGTGCCAGGCGAAGTAGTATGTATACTGTACTTAGTATGCAAATGTTTGGTATACTTGGAATGTGTGTACAGTATCCAACACATTCGTTTTCAGAGCTCCATTCTGACATTAACGACCACTTTTTACGACTTCATGGTCACATCTGCTCTACATTTGTTTCTCTTTCTATGGCTTGTGTCCTGTTAAAGATCCTGCTTTACTTGGAAATCTATCTGAAGTGTTTGGAAACATCGAGAATGGAACGAAGTTAGTCATGTGACAATCTGACCGCGTATTACTTGAAACATTTATTTGTGGCATAATGTGTTCACATGCAGGGATTTAACAGATTAAACGAAATGTATAAAATCATATGTTGCTGTAATTAAAAGTACAGTGCAATAAGCATAAATATATGATTTTTTTTTTCTGAAATATGAAATGGAACGAAACAAAATGCAGCAGCCAACGTAAAACAAATCAGTTGAGTATATCATAAAATATAGATTTTAAGGTGCATTTAATTTGCATTTCACTTCCTTTTATTTTACATGAAAAATATATGTAATTCACCATATTTAAAGAATTAATTACATGATGTTATACTTATTCTACTTATTTATTAATAGCAACGTTCCATTACTTTTTTAACAATTTAATTATATATTTATTTAATTTAGCGTGTTAAATTGCTCCCGTATGTTTATATAAATAAATTTGATTGAGATACTTATATAATTTTTAATTAATATTTTGGTTTTATTTTTAATTCAGGTTAAAGTTTATAGTACTTTTTTTGTCATTTTGTCTGTTTAGTTTTTTCTTCATTTTAGTTTTAGTTATTCTTCACTACTAAGTTAAATGAGATCTATTCTTGAAAACTAGCCGAAATGTCTAAAAAATAAGTTCATTTCAGATGATGCTGTGGTTTTGTTTTTAGTCCTGTTCGAGCCAATATTTCAAATATGTCCAAATATCATGTTCTTTATTCTCTGGACTCATTTTATTTTATTAAAACTATTTATCATTTTATTATACTCAGTTTATTGCGGCTCAGCGGCTGATAAGATAAAAGTAAACACACACACACGTGTTGTCTTCACGTGTGTGTGTAGTCTTTTCATCACATGACCTCTGTGAACTCAACCCCTCTGTTATTTCTTTTTAAAGGAGAAGCACTTCTTCCACAAGGTCAATGAACGCCTGTCAAAGCCCAACATCTTCATCCTGAACAACCGCTGGGACGCTTCTGCCGCTGAACCCGAGTACATGGAGGACGTGAGTTTATTCAGCTCACTGTAGATTAGCGTCCGGCTAATATATAAGTCACCAAGGCCGTTATATCCATCAATAGTTTATTTATTAACTGATAATTCTCACCATTGGCTGAGAGTCTGTTCGGCCAAAAGCCAATAGAGCCAGAAGTGGGACTTTTATTTTGACAGCGGCGAGAAAGCGTCACCAAATTTAAAATCCTTTTAAATTTTTTTTTTTTAATTTATAAAATAAAAGATTTACATAATAAGTAGTTCCCATCTAAATAAATATATTTTACAGTTTTTTTCTCCAGTTCAGATGCTTTTTTTGCCATATTTTAAGTACAATAATAATAATAATAATAAATGAGAGATCTTTGCGAGTTTTTGGACAGCACTTAACTAGTTTTAAAGACTTGCTAGACATCATCTAACAAGTAAATCGGTCTGTAAATCAAAATAAATGTCTCTGTAAATATGTGTTTATGTGATAGGACTATAAAAAGAATCTGAGGGAGCAAAACAAATCTAAATATTCAGAAAATCATCTTTAAAGTTGTGCGAATGAAGTCCTTAGCGATGCATATTACTAATCAGAATGACGTTTTGATATATTTGCAGCACGAAATGCACTAAATATCTTAACAGAACATGAGCTTTACTTAATATCCTAATGATTTCTGGCAAAAGGTCTAATTTTGGCCCGTGCGGCCGTTTTGTGGCCTCAGGTGAGGAAGCAGCACACGGACAGGTGCGTGAACTTCCTGGTGGAGGAGCTGAAGGTGGTGGATCGCGCTCAAGCCCCGAACCGGATCTTCTTCGTCTCGGCGAAGGAGGTGCTGAACTCCCGGATGCAGCGGGCGCAGGGTATGCCAGAGACGGGTAAGAGGCCGGCGTCTCCTCTAACGTCTTTATAACGACTGCGTTCTCGCACAGTAACGGTGAAATAGGCAGGTTTCTGCGGCGGTGGCGTTCCACAAGAACAGAAAAGTATGCATTATGAGAAACGACTGTTGTCTGTGTAAAAATATAATAATTTGTGATGAAGGGTATCCCGTTGTATTAAGCTAAAATGATGATTATAATAAGCCAATCAGGTTCTGCGGTGAGTTTAGCTCCTCCCTGTGGTCCCCTTTGCGTGCCGTACTTTACCGCTCCGAGGAAACGAGTCGTAAGACACTGAAACTTGAATGATTTCATGCATGATTTGATCAAATTTAAGCTAAATGCACGTTGCAAACTGCTACAGCTTGACTGAAATTGAGTGAAGTTATGCTTATTTAAACCGTGAAATGGGAAATATGTTATGGAATGTACTTTTAATGGGCAAAGAAATAATTAAGCCTGAGAAAGTTTGGTTGAATGAAACGTT
>NC_056709.1:10751177-10751983 GCF_018831695.1 Puntigrus tetrazona | reverse complement strand
GTGTGTGTGTGTGTGTGTGTGACCTCGCAGGAGTGTATCTCGCATTCAGCAGTGAAAACAAAGTTTGAGCATCACACAATCAGAGCAAAGCAGATCACAGAAACGGTCAAAGACATCATGGATCACATCAACATCGCCGCCGCGGAGAAGAGGTGCGTCCGTCTCTCTTTACTTTGGGAAGGTTTACCAGAAGAGCTGATTATTCTGAAGCCGTTCGTCTTTGAGATGAATCCACAAAGCTCCGGTCATGAGCTGTATACGTGCGTATTGGCGGTCACCTATGATGTAGTAACGAGCTTTACGTCTGATCTCAGGGTGGTTTCTCTGGAAAAGAGGGAGTATCTGATCGACCGGCTGGATTTCGTTCGCAATCAACTCAACCTGCTCATCCAGGACATCAAGAAGAAGATCGAGGCCATCACAGAAGAGGTCAAAGACAAGGTAAACGTCAGGAAAGCCGCAGGCATGTAACCCCGCTCCACTAGAAGAAACACTGCGTCTCGAATCTGATCTACTGAGGAACAAAGGAGTGATCTTCGCCAGCCTCCAAAACATCCGAAACTTTATTTCCTCCGCTCTCCATCAGCGCTATATATGTGTGCGTCGTTTCGATCGACGTGTTATTGGAGAAACGGAGCAACCGCTGAAATTGAGATAGTTTGATGTCAGTATCTGCTGCACTGTAAGAAAGATCTCCTCACAAGCAGCAGAATTCACAGTATATCACTTTTGAGTCTCTGAACAATACATGCTGTTTTCCTCCATATTCTCCACATAGTCCCAAATCATGACGGACCAAATATGAA
>NC_056709.1:10749310-10751077 GCF_018831695.1 Puntigrus tetrazona | reverse complement strand
CCAGCTGTCTCTGACACCCTCTCAGGCCCCGCCCAGCTCTGTCTCTGTCTCTCTCTTAGGCTCCTCCCAGCTCTGTCTCTGATTCCACCCAGCTTCGTATCTGTCTCTCATTCAGGCCCCTCCCAACTCTGTCTCTGACTCCGCCCAGCTCCATCTCTGTCTCTCTCTCAGGCCCCTCCCAGCTCTGACTCCACCCAGCTGTCTCTGTCTCTCTCTCAGGCCCCACCCAGCTGTCTCTGACTCCACCCAGCTCTGTCTCTGTCTCTCTTTTAGGCTCCTCCCAGCTCTGTCTCTAATTCCACCCAGCTCCGTATCTGTCTTTCACTCAGGCCCCTCCCAGCTCCGTCTCTTTCTCCACCCAGCTGTCTCTGTCTCTCTCTCAGGCCCCACCCAGCTGTCTCTGACTCCGCCCAGCTCAGTCTCTGTCGCTCTCAGGCCCCCGCCCACCTCTGTCTTTCTCTCAGGCCCCTCCCGGCTCCGCCTCTGACTCCGCCCAGCTCTGTCTCTCTCTCAGGCCCCTCCCAGCCCCATCTCTGACTCCGCCCCCGTGTGTGCCTGCAGGTGCTGATGGACATGTTCCATCAGGTGGAGGAGGACATCAGTGTGTTTCCTCTGGACGAGGAGCCGTCTGCGGCCGAGGAGCAGATGTACTATGACCTGGTGAAGGCCTTCATGGCGGAGGTGCGTCAGTATCTGCGCGACCTGAACCTCATCATCAAGGTTTTCCGCGAGCCCTTCGCCTCCAACACCATGCTCTTCTCCCCACACGTGAGTCCTGCTCCTCCATCTCCTCCATCTCACAGCTCTACTGACCAAAGTTCAGACCCTTCTTCAAGCAGAAACCATGCATCAAGAGCCGGGGTGTCAAAACTTTTCAGCAATTTAAATTTTTCTTGCCTAAAAATCCTATATTTTTTTTATTTTCCCTGCCCTTCAGAGGCTAAGAAACATACTTACATGTTTCCCAGAAAACAAAATAAGATAAATGTCCCTTGATCTTTAANTTCAGAAGTTTTCACGCCCCAGCTACATCCTACAGTCACTCTTGAAAAGGGTTCAGATACATTAAAGTGCTGGAAAACCAAAGGATTTGTGGGAGCTGAAGGATTGTTCAGAGAACAACACGGCGTTAAGAGCCAGGGGATGAACCTTTGAACCGGCTCGATTTCATAAATACAACTATTAGTTTCTATTTTGGACTGTATGTGAACATCTTTCAATACACAATAATACACTAAATTATACATTTATCTTTTATGCTTAAGTCATTAGGATATTAAGTAAAGATCATGTTCCACGAAGATATTTTGTACATTTTCTACTTGAAATACATCAAAACTTCTTTTCTGATTAGTAGTATTCATTGCTGAGAGCTTCATTTGAACAACTTTAAAGATTCCAGAGTTTCTAATAGTTGTGTCTCAGACAGATGTTGTCCGCTCATCAGCGGAGAGGTGGTTTATTGATCTGGAGAAGCTGAAATGAAACGCGGAGCTCCTCAGAACGTGTGCTCTTGTGTTCTGCAGGACGTGGAGAACATCTTCAGCCGGATCGTGGACATCCACGAGGTGACGGTCAAGCTGCTGGGGCTGATCGAGGACACGGTGGAGATGACCGACGAGTGCAGTCCTCACCCGCTCGTGGGCAGCTGCTTCGAGGACCTGGCCGAGGTCAGAAACCATTCAATTAAGTGCAGGGTCTACAGTCAGACCTAGACTTGAAAGTCAATGAATTCATGTTTTTTTTATTTTATTTTATTTTTTTATA
>NC_056709.1:10748500-10749210 GCF_018831695.1 Puntigrus tetrazona | reverse complement strand
TTATATTTATTTGTAACATTGGTAAAAGTAATTCTTATTATAATTCATGTATTTTCTAAGCGGTGTCCCTTTAGCACTGCTAGTAAGATGGTTGTGTGTGTGTGTGTGTGTGTGTGTTGTGTTTTCTGGAGTGTGTGTATTGTTTGAAGCACTTGTTTTTCTTGCTGTCGATTAACTCTGAGGTGTGGGCCATTTTCAGGAGCTGGCCTTTGACCCCTATGAGACGTACGCACAGGATATCCTGCGCAGCGGCTTCCACGACCACTTCCTGAGTCAGCTGTCCAAACCCGGCGCGGCCATCTACCTGCAGGTCAGAGGTCACCGAGAGACTGGGATGNNTGTGTGTGTGTGTGTGTGTGTGTGTGTGTTTCAGTCCATCTGTGAAGGCTTCAAAGAGGCGGTGCAGTATGTTTTACCTCGGTTACTCCTCACACCCGTCTACCACTGTCTGCATTACTTCGAGATCTTAAAGGCAAGTGTCTTCCCAGAATGCACCTATGATGTAAACTGAATCGTTTCCAAACGTCCAGGAAACAAACGAGCGAGGGCTGCTGTGTGTGTGAACTAATCTCTAGCTTTAGAGCTGGGCTTCACCTCTTCTTCTCTACACTCAAACATCCCTGCTCTACGCTTTAATGATGTCATTTATTAAATATCATCATTTATAATCAGTTAGGTTTTTTAATATGTTATTATATATTGGTATTTTA
>NC_056709.1:10747225-10748400 GCF_018831695.1 Puntigrus tetrazona | reverse complement strand
ATTATTTTAATTACTAATTTATAATGTATGTATAAAGTAACGCTACAAAACTAATGTAAAATCTTCCTTTACTCTGGAGTCTGGGGTTTGTGAGTTGATTAAAAAGCTGATAATTAATATACAATAAGTAACTAGGTTCAAAATAAAACCAGTCATGTTTAACTGATTAAAGATCCTCGAACAGCGTGAACGTGTTGAACTATTAGGAACGGTGCTGGGAGCGGTTCTTCTGTTGATTGTTAGTGGCCCACATTCTCTGTGGATGGATCAGTGATTCTGTCTGGAGTCACAAGGATCTAAACATGTGCCTCTTCCAGAGCTCCAGCATTCCCAGCAGCCCTAAGCTGCTTTTCTGGATTCTTTCGGAGGGATTTATGGAGCAGAAAGCAGCAAATCTGTGCTCTGTAACGGAGCAGAAATATCTGAGAGAGAGGACAGGATTCCTGTTTAATCATTTATCAACACGTTCACCTGCTCATATGAACAAGATTTATTCTAATTTGCATATTTAGGATTTAATTCATTGTAAGTGATTTTGGGTTTATTTTTAAATTAAATATCTATTTAAATTATTTAATATAATGTCATTTAATTTGAAGCAAATATATTTTATTTGGATTTGATGTTATTTTTTAAATGGGTTTAGTTATTCTTTTTAAAATTTGTATGATTTATTTTTTTGTGTGTTATTTCATATTTTATAAATATTTTTATTTTTTAATTTAACACATTTTAAATAAGTGATTTGATTATATTTTAAAATAGTTTACTTTAATCATAACATAATTTCGATTTTTTTAAAATTTCTTTTATTAATTTTTTAAGTGGAGTTAATGGTTTATTTTCATTTACATAACATTTTTTTTTCCAAGTGTTTTGGTTTTGAGTTTTTATATTTATAATGTTATTTGATTAAATGATTTCATGACGTAATGTACTGTAGCGCCGTCAGATGAGTTTCTCCTGTGTTTCTGATCCACAGCAACTGGAGGAGAAGAGCGAGGATGAGGAGGATAAAGAGTGTCTGAAGCAGGCCATCACAGCCCTCCTGAACCTACAGAGCAGCATGGAGAGAATCTGCTCCAAGAGCCTCGCCAAGAGACGCCTCAGGTACACACACACACACACACACACACACAGAGACAGAGACACACACACACACACACACACACACA
>NC_056709.1:10741619-10745487 GCF_018831695.1 Puntigrus tetrazona | reverse complement strand
TGTGTGTGTGTGTGTGTGTGATGAGGGTAATAACACTAGTGTAATAGTGCAGTGTGGCTCTGCTCCAGCGTGTGGCGCTCTCCGGTGAGATGCTGTCATGAGGAGGGACGGTCTGCGCTCTCAGGGTGTCCACAAACACACTCAGAAGTAAGACGTCTTCAAGCAGTTCCTCCTTCACGCTCGTCCTGTGATTAACACCAGAGACAATCAGACTCTTCTCCTACTAAGAACCTCTTAGAGTCCATCTGATGGTTTAGAAGCGTGTCTCCTTCAGGTCCTGGAGGACTGTTGATCTTGAAGCTGATTGGACAGTACGCTGGTTATGTAAATGTTGATAAGGAACCTCCAGGACTCGGGTTAGTCCTCCCTGAGAGCAGATTCATCTCCCCTCCTTCCTCATCCTCTCCAGTGATCGTTTACCTCAGCTTTACTCTCATACTTTCATGATTTCCTCTAGTATTACTTTACGGCTGGGTAGTGACAGATTTGGTTGAAATGAACAACTTTTACGCACCACAAACAGTCATGTAAACCCCCCCCAAAATAACAAAATAATTATAACTAAAATGTGAATGTTTTCTGTTTTGTTGATGACTGAAGTCTGGACTCATGGACTTGGTTTCTTCTTTTGGATGCTTTGTCTGTTTGTGACTCTTTCTGTCTTTAGTTTTGTCTTCAGAGACTGAAAAGCTGCTCGATCAGCTTGAGATCAGGAGGTTGACTTCTACACTTGTCTTTATCTTCACGAACTCCTGGGCTGCTTCTTCTGCGTGTTTTGAGTCATTGCGCTACAGAACTTGATTCTGAATATATCCACTCCAGTCTTCCGTCTCATGATTAAACAGCAGTAACCAGAGACACTAGAGGCTCATCATCACGCTGCTTCATGTTTATCAGAGGATGTTGTTCTTTGATCATGAGCCGTTTCAAGCCTTCTCCAGACTGCTTTCCTCCTGATCTTAATTTCAGCCCTCCAAAGAATGCTTTTCAAGGCGTTCTCTGGCTTTTTTAGATGATTGCAGCTGGCTCTGAAGCCCCTGGCTCCCGGAGAGCGTTCTTCTCTTCGTGAAGGATCTCGTGAAGGATCTTTCTTCACCAAGGAGGTCATTACCACTCTTGTCCTCCGTGGACGTCCAGGACTTTTCTTTCTGAGCTCACTGGGTTTTCTTTTTTCTCAAAGTGTGCAAAGTGTGATTTCTTCGATCTTGGTTTTGGTTTTGAAGCTCTGTTACTCTTGAACGGGGAGATCCTTTGACTTCATCATGTGGTTCAAAGCAAATGACGCGCTTCGAGTCGACTTTTACCGGCTTTAATTAATGCAGAAATCATAAAAGAACAGCCCACCGCTGTCCATGAAATAACAATCGTCCAATTACTTCTAGAGAGCCATAAATAATACTAAAGGGGGAGCTAGAGATGAACCTTTCCTCTGGTTGTGATGAGAACACCCTCAAATCCCAGCTCGGAGTGTGACTTTATATTCATTATATAACTGAACCTTGAATTTGGTTTGATCAGCAGCTAAAATACTTAAACATGTGCCTTTGTCCAAATATATATGAACCTAACCGTACAATAAACATGTAATACAGTGCATGTATTTATCAAAAAGCTGCTCTGTGGAGTTATTTTCTGGTTTAAAAGCTGTCCTGTTGATGTTCTGCGACGTCTTTCTATGGTTGAATCACTGCCTGATTTATTATATTCATGATTAAGTTGTAAAAGAGATCATCAGAGACGGGAAAGAGCCACAAAAAAGCCATGTGATTGAAACTAACAGAATCTGTAATCCGAGACCGCTTCGTGTCAATCTCAGGCGTTCAGAATCAGCTTGAATCTGACTTTGATTTGAGCTCCTCAGCCTGATTGAGTGGTGAATGTTTATCCCTGTGTCTCGTGTCTCTCAGCGAGTCGGCGTGCCGCTTCTACAGTCAGCAGATGAAGGGCAAACATCTGGCCATCAAGAAGATGAATGAGATCCAGAGGAACATCGACGGCTGGGAGGGCAAAGACATCGGCCAGTGCTGTAACGAGTTCATCATGGAGGGGACGCTCACGCGGGTCGGGGCCAAACACGAGCGCCACATCTTCCTGTTCGACGGCCTCATGATCTGCTGCAAGTCCAACCACGGCCAGCCCCGTCTGCCCGGAGCCAGCGCCGCCGAGTACCGGCTCAAGGAGAAGTTCTTCATGAGGAAGGTGCGCTAGGAGAACCTAATAGTGCTAATGACTCGACCGCTTCATTATCCTAATTACATCTACACACAAAACATGAGACGGGCTCAAATCAACACTAAAAACTTTAGAAATAGATATTTGATTTGACTCAGCACAAAAATGTATTCCTCGAACATTTAGGCTACGATAACAGAAACTACGAAACACAGACGATTCTTTTAGAAACAATNNNNATTAACGTCATTAATAACGTAACGTGTGTGTCCTGTTCAACAGTGAAAAATGATTCAATAATCTGTTTTCAGCCGAAATGTGGAAATGTAATTTTTGCCGTCAAAATTAGTCAACAAATATTGCTCAGAAATACGTAATAAAAAATATAAAGTCATTAATGTGTTTGCGTTGAACAGACATTACATAAAGTAGCTTCAGAAATACTTTGATTCAACACTGATATATGGTGTTTTAAAATTGTTTATTTTTACTGAATATTAAAACAATGAAATATAAAACTAAAGAGAGAGAGTCGCTGAATCTTTCTTTGAACCAATCCGTTCAAAGAGCCGGTTCACTCAGAAAGGAAGCAAATGGCTCTTTTTATGAGCGAGTCATTGAATCATTCGCTAACTTGATTCATTGATAACTAGATTCGTTCATTCAGTCACGCGNAAATCTATAACAAAACAGAATTATCTATTTCAACAAAAAAACTGTATGGCATTTCTGCTAATTCTGGGAATGAAAATGTAGAGTTATTCATTGTAAATGATCTGCTCTTTCACGTATATTACTGTAAAATTACATGTACTGTCCAGTAGTTTTTTACTGTTAAATTTACAGTAATATCTCAATATTAAAAGAATCACGGGTCAGAACGCTCGCGTCTTCTTCAACAGGTCCAGATCAACGACAAGGACGACAAGGAGGGCGAGTACCGGCACGCCTTCGAGATCATCCTGAAGGACGGGAACAGCGTGGTGTTCGCCGCCAAGTCAGCGGAGGAGAAGAACGGATGGATGGCGGCGCTGATCTCGCTGCAGTACCGCTCTACTCTGGAGCGCATGCTGGACACGGCCATGCTGCAGGAGGAGAAGGAGGAGCAGATGAGGCTCCCCGGGGCCGAGGTGTACCGCTTCGCCGAGCCCGACTCCGAGGAGAACGTCGTGTTCGAGGAGAACGTCCAGTCCAAGTCCGGCATTCCCATCATCAAAGCTGGAACGGTGCTGAAGCTCATCGAGCGGCTGACCTTCCACATGTACGCTGGTGAGTGAAGAGATCAGTCACACACAACACGGCTGCTTTCATACGAGTACTTCAAGATCTTTACTGGGCTTTACTTTACGTTAATGCTGTCTTCATGAGCAGAATAGAAGCGTTTTTCAGAAACAATGCACAGTAAGTGAACAATACCGAGTTTATCCATTTCTAAGCCAAAAGTTAGTTTTGGTTATGGTCAATTACAGTGTTATACGTGTAATTGAGAGGCTGTTCTAAATATTATATTGGATTTTTTCATATCTTGAATAATTTGCTTACATTTACACTTATTATTGATATACTTTTTTTATTTTAATTTCAGCCTAGTTGATAAAAAAAAAGAAAAATAAATATATATATATGTATGTATGTATGTATGTATATGTATTTAAAAATCAACTAGGCTGAAATTAAAATAAAAAAATTATATATT
>NC_056709.1:10740010-10741519 GCF_018831695.1 Puntigrus tetrazona | reverse complement strand
ACACACACACACACACACATATGTGCACAGAGACACACACAGACACAGACACACACACACTCATGCACAGAGACACACACATACTCACACACTCTACACACACACACACACACACATATGTGCACAGAGACACACACACACACACTCATGCACAGAGACACACACACACACACATACTCTCTCACACTCACACACACACACACACACACACAGGCCTGAGAACAGCTCTGAAACACTGAATAATGATTCATTGATTGTGTTTGAACTCGTCTGAAAACATGAGGAAAGGTTATACTTTCCTGCTGAAAAACAAGCTCTAATCCAGACTTTACTTTATCATCATCATATGATTCTGAGTGAGCCACTCTTATCACTTAAATACTTTTGTACATTTTGATACTCATTTAAGAGTATTTGAATATATTTATCGTTTTCCTGTTAATTTNAGTTACTTTTTTGCCATTTATTTATGTGCCGTTTTCATTTTGATTAATTTTTGTTGATTTTAAATATACCTATGCAGTTTTTTTTATTTCAGTTCATAAAGTCTTACTAACGGAAATAAAAATGTTCATTTTGTTTTATTTTGATATTTAGCTGATATTTGGTTTTACTTTACTGTAAGCCTGGTCTCTGACTCTGTTGTTTTTTTGTAATGTCTGTAAACTAGCATTAAATTTGTCTTGAAGTTAGTCTTCTCTCCGTTCCTCGGGGTCTACTGCTCCGTGGGAGGAAGGAGATAGTTTGATAATCGAGTGTTTTTCCTCTTCTTTTCAGATCCTAATTTCGTCAGGACGTTTCTGACCACGTACCGGTCGTTCTGTAAACCTCAGGAGCTGCTGGATCTGCTCATGGAGAGGTCAGGCGCTGGAGATCCTGTCTGTGGGGTTCAGCTCTAACCCTCATCTTCAGGAGCGTGAGTCTGATGAGGGCCGGAGCTGAACGCTGCAGTGCTTTGGATCTGATCGTAGCACTACTCTTTTTATTCGCCTTTTTGCCTAAACGGCTTTCCGGTGTGCTTAGTTTCCAGTTACAGGTTTTGTTTCAAAAATGCATTGTGACGCAGGGATCTAAATGAATCGTGTGTTTGTCGTCATGACGATGGCTGTGTCTGTGTTCCAGGTTTGAGATTCCTGAACCCAAACCCACGGAAGCGGATCAGATGGCCCTGGAGAACGGAGACCAGCCGCTGAGCGCAGAGCTCAAACGCTTCCGGAAAGAGTTCGTTCAGCCGGTGCAGCTCAGGTACACACACACACACACACACACACACACACACACACACACACACACACTAATATTCACACACACTCACACGCATTCACTCATACTATCTCTCTCACACAGACACACACTAATACACACACACACACACACACTAATACACACACACGCATTCACTCATACTCTCTCACACACACACATACACGCATTAACTCATGCACTCTCTCTCTCACACACACACACACTAATACTCATACTCTCTCTCTCTGTCTCTCTCTCTCTCTC
>NC_056709.1:10709813-10739910 GCF_018831695.1 Puntigrus tetrazona | reverse complement strand
TTTTATTATTGTTTTCGTAAGACTCAACCATCCTGTTGTTGCTTAATCTTGTGCTCATTTCAGTCAGTGTCACCACACACAGTCCTGCTGTTCATCAACACTAATGGTGTCTGTGACCTCGTCGGTCTGATGTCTGTATGTGTGTCATTAGGGTTCTGAATGTATTCCGTCAGTGGGTAGAACATCACTTTTATGACTTTGAGAATGATCCTGAGCTCAGCTGTGAACTTGAAGAATACCTCACCAGCACCACACAACTTAGAGGTATGTAGACACGCTTCCAACAGTGCTGAGTGTCCATGCTTGATGCTCATACGGGTTAAGAGACTGACATCTGATATTCTGTTTTACAGGTAAATCGATGCGCAAGTGGGTGGAGTCTATCATCAAGATCATGAGGAGGAAGAAACAAACTCAATCTAATGGCATCAGTCACAACATCACCTTTGAGAGCCCACCTCCTCCTATTGAATGGCACATCAGCCGTCCCGGAAGCATTGACACCTTTGACCTTATGACCCTTCATCCAATAGAAATTGCTCGTCAGTTAACGCTTCTAGAGTCTGATCTGTACAGGTGAGCATATAAGAACTTTTAAGGATGCATGAGAAAAGACAGCACGTTGACTAATTATTGTACATTTGTGCACTCAGAGCCGTTCGTCCATCTGAGCTGGTAGGAAGCGTTTGGACAAAAGAAGATAAAGAGAAGAACTCTCCAAATCTGCTGAGGATGATTAGACACACAACCAACCTCACACTGTGGTTTGAAAAGTTAGTAATTAGCACATAGCCGACAGCTTTATCTCAGTATAACATCTTTTCTTGTTTCTGTAAGTGAATCCTTTGTTTCTCCTCAGGTGTATAGTAGAGGCTGAAAATGTGGACGAGAGGGTTGCTGTGTTCTCTCGTATTATTGAGATCCTGCAGGTGTTTCAAGAGCTCAATAACTTCAATGGAGTTTTGGAGATTGTAAGCGCCATCAATTCAGTACCGGTGTATCGCCTC
Organism: Puntigrus tetrazona; assembly: GCF_018831695.1. Lineage (NCBI taxonomy): Eukaryota > Metazoa > Chordata > Actinopteri > Cypriniformes > Cyprinidae > Puntigrus > Puntigrus tetrazona. The sequence continues at coordinate 10,738,903 of NC_056709.1, read as the reverse complement.
GACCACACATTTGAGGTGAGCTGTTAGTTTATTATGCACTCATAGTGTGAATCAGAATAGTAATTGACAGCTAATAATGGAATACGTGTTTTTGTTGTCTGTTTGTAGGCCGTGCCTGAGAGGAAGAGGAGGATTCTAGAGGAAGCTGTTGAACTTAGTCAGGATCATTTTAAGAAATACCTCGCCAAGCTCAAATCCATTAACCCGCCTTGTGTACCTTTTTTTGGTAAGAGAAAGAGCTGCTTTGTAACAAACTAGCATGTTTTTACAAATGTGTTAAGATTTGGATTATGTATTGTTGAAATGATATATATTTCTGTCATGGTGAAGCTACATTTCCAGCAGTCATTACTCCAGTAATGTAGGATGATGTTTTTGTGTTTTAGATTAATAGAAAGTTGTTAAAAAAAAAAAGGTAATTTGTCAAATAGAAAGTGTTTGTACCATTATGAACGTCTTTACTATCAATTTTGATAATTTTAATATGTCCTTGCTGAATAAAAGTATTAATTTCTTTCTTTTGAATCTTACTGACCCCACAATTTTTAACAGCATTGAACGTGTGTGTGATGTTTCCTGTCTCTTTTCTCTGTGTATTCAGGCATCTACTTGACTAACATTCTCAAGACTGAAGAGGGAAATCCAGATTTTTTGAAACGTGATGGAAAAGAACTGATCAACTTTAGCAAAAGACGCAAAGTAGCAGAAATCACTGGAGAAATCCAGCAGTACCAGAACCAACCTTACTGCCTCAAAGTAGAACACGATATTAAGGTCTATACGTTTTTTACTCATTCTCACTTTTTTCCTCTACCTCTCTCTAGTTCTTTTGATGTTAAGAAGAGTTTGTTTGTTTTACAGAGATTTTTTGAGAATCTGAATCCAATGGGAAACATGAGCGAGAAGGACTTTTCTGACTACCTGTTCAACAAGTCTCTAGAGATTGAACCACGGAACTGTAAACAGCCACCCAGATTTGTGAGTTGTTGTTTTTTGTTGTTGTTAAAAAACTGTTCATATCGAAAAATATATGTCTGAACTTATCATTTTTTAATTTAAAACATATAATTTTTTCCTTTATTTTACTTTATAGTTTATTGGTGAGGTTTTGTTTATTAATTTGTATATATTTTATTCATTTATTTATTTTTATTTTTGCTTAAATGTATGAATTTTAGAATGAAATTATACTATTAAAGCTAAAAATAAAACTAGAATAGTACTAATAATATAAACAAACAATTCTCACTAACCGACTGGACATTTTCAGTTTTCTAAACCTTTTTACAATAAAGAACTCCTTAAGTGATGATATGAATATAATGGAGCGTAATGTATTGTTTGCACTGTTTATGACTTATGTGAGAAGGTTTATGTTTATAACAGTATGTTGGTTTTATGTCCTACAGCCCAGAAAGACTACGTATTCTCTGAAGTCTCCAGGCGTTCGGCCGGTGCGGCAGGCATCAGGAGGAGGAGGGACTCTGAAAGGTCACCCAGTGCCATTAGAACGAGAACCACCTCACAAAATCACCTTCAGGAGCATCGCAGAAACAGAACCTGAGACTCCCCCATCTCTCCCCACCTCTCCAAACACACCCACACCTCCACAGTCTGCCAGCTCTGACCTCAACTCGGTGTTCATTGAGCCTGACCTGAGCAGCTCTTATGGTGAGAGAGGGGAAGGGTATAACTCACTGGTAAAGGATCAGCTAGTAAACTAGTATATCATTTTCCCCATACATGTTTAAAATATTGGCTTTTTATTTATTTTTTTCTACAGGTAACAACACCATATTTGCCCCAGTTTTGCTGCCTCAGTCCAGTAAGTGTGAAGTTCTATATTAACTCAAGCAGATCTTTCTTCCTTTTTGCGACAGACTGTAAGACTATGTGTTTCCCTTTTTTTTTTTTTTGACAGAGTCTCAGTCTGTGTCATGTGGCAGTTTGCACCATTTGATTGGCGATGAGCTACTTAAACCCCCTCCATTACCTCCCCGCAGGAAAGATACCGCTTCAGAGACCAAGGTGACTTGCATAGTGTTGAGGAAGTTACTTTGAAACTATACATGCTATAATGTCCACAAACTGAATATAAAGATCAAAAATCTTTCCAAGAATCCATTAGGGGAAAAATGATTGTGGTTTTAAATTTAAGTGTGTGTGGATATTGTTTGTTTCATTTTCTTTCTTTTCTTTCTTTCTTTTTTTTTTTTTAGTCTTTGGATATGCACACCTTTTTGTATTTCTTTGAAACTATTCATGCTACTTATGATTTAAATAGCTTATAACATAGCTACTAAATAACTAAACTAAATATTTTTTTGTTCATAACAATATGTGATGCATAACAATATTATGAATCTCAAAACGTAATTTTGTCCATTCTGTCCTCTCTTAAGTTGAGTTCCAGGCCTGAAAGTCCTCCCGCCATTCCACCACGACAGCCTCCTCCTCCTCGCCTGCAACCACGTGTCCCAGTGATCAACGGGCCAACAGATGGGCCGCTGCCAAGCCCCCCGCCCCCTCCGCCCCGCGATCCTCTGCCAGACACACCTCCGCCAGTTCCACAGCGACCTCCGGAGATCTTCATCAACTATCCGGTGAACATGCAGCCGTCTCCAGGAGGCCGTTTCCACTGGGACTTCACCAGCTCGCCCAGCACTCCCAACACCCCTCCTGGCACGCCCTCGCCCCGGGTCCCGCCCCCCGGCACACCTTCTCCACGTGTGCCTCGCCGCCCCTGCACGCCCAGCATCAGTCAACCCAGCCTGGTGCACCTGCCCCCGCCCACTCCGGCCCCTCCCATACCACCTCGGCACAACTCCACCCCCGCGCTGCCAAAACTGCCCCCCAAGACTTACAAGAGAGAACTTTCTCAATCCACACACACTCTCTCGCAGCCATCCATACACACTCTCTCGCTAGTCGACAACAGGGACAACAACGAATAAGAGCATCCCACCCTAAAATACAGACGTGAGTGTGCGAGTGTATGTGTGCGTGTTTTAACGTTTAACCTGGAAGCAGACAATCTGATGCTAATGAAAACCTGAGGATGCTTGAGGAATGTGGTTATCACTCATTTTTCACATCCGTGCAGAGCTACGCAAGGTCATGTGCTCGTCGACAGCACATTCACTAATGGAAATGCTGCTCCGAGGCCTTTCACCACCGTCAGACTATGCTGTGGATGTTTATTTGGTTGCAGGTCAGAGGTCAACCAGGGTTCAACCCGAACACCCTAAGCACGCCTCTCTTTGGTTGCCTTTAACTCACAGCCGTGACCTTGACCAGAGATTGTACCCATCAGGTGAACTCTTTAACATTTTGATGAGAGCTTTTTCCTTACACTATTTAAAGCCAATATGATGTCTTAACCCCTCCCCTTGAAGGCGTACTCATCTATTCGTTGATTCGTCACAAACCGATACTTACGCCCCTTGATTTCCGCACCAGACTCTTAATGTGCCTTCAATATCAGTACTGAACAAAATGTAAGCATTCGCCTTGACCATGCGTAGAAGAAATGTCTAGACAACACCTCCGATCGTCCATTTGTGCGTGTGCGCTCCAAGTATTCTGTACAAAGTGACATATCTGCCCTCACTACTCACCTCGGCGCCATGGCAGCCCAGTTGCTGATGTATCTACTGACAATCTTAGTCTGAGACCCACCGGATTCACACACTGTTGTAGAGTGTTTGGTGTGGACCAGTGTCAAGTTTGTGTGTCTTAATAGTGTGCGGTGAGCCTTTTTTTTTGCACTTTAGGGCAGTACTGTTACAGAGAAGCAGAGGACTCAAACTCACAATCCTGTGACCTTATGACCCTGTCCTGCTAACCCCCGTCCTCTGGGCTGGTCAGGACATCCATCGGGCCGTTTCCCAAAACTCGTGACGTTTGGGACGCGGTCAGAATGTTCTATTGTAAATCACGCCTCCTGCTCTCATTCAGGTCCGCTCCATCAACCGAGCCAGGTCCGTACAGGAAGGGCTTCATCACCAGAGCAATTCCTATCCAATCGACCACGGAAATGGTCTCCGAGGTCATCAGCCATAGAGGGACTGCAGTGTTTTGTAGTGATGTCACATCCTGTACGTGTAGAATCTCACTCCCACTGAGATGATTGGTCAATTTGGTTTGAAGTGTTAGTAATTCCCAAANGTGTGTGTGTGTGTGTGTGTGTGCGCGTGTGAGCATTTAAGGCCTGTAACTGCTTTTGTACCATGTTCTCCATGAGACTCATTAATAAACTCGCAGTCTTATTTTCTACTGAAAGTTTTTATTCCTCAGTTTATGTGCATTCTATTACATCAAAATTTCTCTCTGACAAATCACATCATGCTTAAGATGTTGAATTTAGCGCTGGTCATGGCTTCATGTCAGTTCACAGTGAGTAGTAGTCGTCATTTGTAATTTCAGATTTTTTAAAAAAAAGTTTCCAACTATTTCATTGGATGAAGTAGAAGCGTTCCCTGTGTATGGTTAGTTGCATCAGTGTCAGACTGTACTGCAGGGCCCTTCGCTGTCTTCACTGTCATGCCACACCGCTTCAGCCCGCTGGACTCCAGTCCCTCTGTATGCAGATCTAAAACAACACATACATTACTACTTTGGAGTGCCCTTAAAGGAATAGTTAACTGCAGCCATAAACGATTATTTTGATAATCTAGTTGGCAGATTATCGTTTTGATTAATCGATTAATCTGAAAAAAAGGCCAAAAAACATTTCCATGTCCTGCCCAATGTCCTTCAGTCAAAATGACGTAAACACAATGATGTAAACCACAGTTACAAAACAGGGATGTAAAAGCCATGGAAATAAGTTTACATAAAATCTTAACGGATTAAAAACTGAGATTGTTCTGTTGCTTACTGCATATTTTGACAGGTCACCAAACCCGACTGTACGTCCCTTACCGTGATTGGTCGGTCTCTTGCTGCTGATTAATGATCTGATTGGTTGCACTGAAAGACACAGAGTTCTCTTTTGCAGGAGTCGCATCGCCCTGAAAGAGAAAAGGTGAGCGTTTTTCTTAGTAATGGTTCTTAGTCATGTGATATTTAAACGGCTGCATCTGAAAACACATACTAATCCATTATGTAGTGCACGAATATCCTACTATTCTGTTATACTACTTCCACTATATAAAAGATGTGAAAAGAGGATGTCTGATTTCACAGTATGTGGAAAATCCCTGGATGACTTGCCATTTCTGGTATTTTTCTGAAGTGGCTTATAACAGACTATTCCATAATATATACTATAAAATATATTATTTCATAAAGTCATGGGAGAGGATTTGTGAAAGGCAGCTGAGTACGTATCCGTACTACACGCTCATAACTTTGAACAATCACTGAGAAATTACTAAAGGTGTCCCTACTTAAAGAGTGTGTGATTTCAGATGCGGCCTATGTGTTTGGCACAAAACAGCTTGAACAACACTGTAAGTGGACCTCAAGGGGACAAAACAGTGATTCAGAATTGTAGGATGCAGTGGGTTTGTAGCAATTTTCAAACCTGTGAGTAAGCCGGGTCCCAAATCGGCCGGAAGGCACTGGCGGGGATTCTGTGTGGTTTCGGGGCACGTGTCTTTCCTTGCGCTCCAATGCGAACCTCGGCAGGAATAGGAGCCCGCCTGGGAATCTGCCACTGCATGCACAATGCTCCCCCTGCCTGCGCGGCTGAAGCGTTGTGAGTGTACGAGGGTTTGAGGAGAACTGGAACCTCGCTGTCCTCTTCATCATCATCCTCATCATCTCGCGCTTCCGCTCCCCGGAGCCGATTCAGAGTTTCATCCGGGCTGCAGGTCGTTACCGAAGAGAAGTCAAAAACGGATGCGTCGGCCACGTCGCAGTCTGTGTCCCCGTCATCGAGACGATGCGGCGGAGGGTAGAGCTCAGAGGCGTACACCCGTCCGTTGAGCCCCGGGGAGCCACACACGCGCACGGCCAGACCAGCCGAGGAGCTCTGACTCTTGGCAGCAGTGCTGAGGTTTCCCCCGACACCTACAGGTGGCACGCGGTTCAGAAAGAGCCCGGCTTCTCTAGGATGACGAGGGAAGGGGACGCAGATGGGACCCGTGTGGCTCTGCCCTGCGCTGCCATTCCACATGTACTCTGCTGTCCAGCCACCAGGGGGCACATCACACATATGCTCTCGGCCATTTCTGAGAGGACACAGTTTAGTATAGGTATTTGAAAATTGATCTAATTTAATTACTGACTGCTGATTACAAACGTAGTTTAAACGGGGAATTGTTAGTCAACATTAAATAAAAATTATTTAACTTTATCATTTTAAATAAATGATTCATCCATGTATGTAAAAATCCAATCCAAGTAGTCTCTAAATACAGGCTCAAACTGAATTATATAGATTTTAATACTTTGAGATTTGTTACAATTGCTCCAAATTTAAAGCATTTTTATTTATATAATTTTCTATGTAACAGGGACATTGCAGAATACCATTCCAGGTGCTCTACATAAAGAATATAAAATAACAAGTACAGTAAATGTGATTAATAAGTAGCTTAATCAGTGCATTGTTCATTGTTTGTTCATGTTAGTTAATGCATTAACTGATGTTAACCAATGACGCCTTATTGTAAAGTGTTATCCAAAAATCTAAGATTGCGTACTTTCAGTGTTTTAAGTTGAACATTATTTTTTTTTTACATTTCTAAGAAAAATGTTAAACTGTCAAACATTTTCACGAAAAGGAAAGCTAATTTAATATTTCAGAAAGGAGATGCCCAACTTAATTTTTTCTTTTACATCTAGTAAGCGCAATTAAATAAATTAAATATCCAATTACATACTCCATTATGAAAGTAGCTACATGTAATGTTTATATGTAATTATATTTAAGATCCTATCATTACNTTTTTTTTTTTTTTTTTTTTTGCTTTAATTTCTGTATAACATGCTGGATTACCTTAAAATGCCACTGGGCCGAGGCAGCGTCCGTGAAATGCCAACACGACAGCATTTCCTCTGGTGTACAGTGCTGTCTATGCCTGCGCCTGCTGCGACGCTGGCTGTATCCGCATTAGTGCTGGCACAGTACTTGGTAAAAGCGGAAGGGCCACAGTCGGGGCTCTCGGCGCAGCACCTGCTTCTCAAACTGCAGACACACTAAAATTAGCATCAGCCACCTGCCACAAAAGCCGGTTTCATCCAGTTAAACAGAAGACCACGTCACAAAATTCACATTTCTGAAGCTTTACATGCAGATAAACGGGCAAAATAACAGGACTGACCCTTGTTCAGGCCCCACCCCCTCTTCGCATGGCCCCGCCTTCGCCAGTGTCATGTGACAGCTTGTGCAGAGGCCCCACAGCGCCCGCTCGCTCTCCTGTAGTGAACACCAGTCTGCATGCCCAGCGCCAGAGCTGCGTAACAAGGCCTGGTGGAAATAGAAAGAGCAGTAGAGATGCAGTGCTATAATTTTCAGTCGCTTAAGAAGATGCACTGGCTGCTTGGATTACTTGAACCTGCACTGCTTGTCTCAGACAGTAGTGCAGCAGTGTGAAAAGCAGATTTAGGTGGCATTAGTTCAGCAATGCGGTAATGCCATCTGGACCCTGCTCGACTGTGCTGTAGCATTCGCTGCCATCTCGTAGGCTACTAGCCCCATGTCATGTCTAGCATCACAATGTTTTCCATATTTTTACTTTTCTCGACCTAAATTTAACGTCAGCTATTTAGCAGAGTCAGATCACACATTTGAGCATCGAACGTCATAGAAAGAGACTCATCTCTTTGTAAAATAAAATCTGCAGTAATATACTTATAATCGAAGCTCAAAAAATACAATGCATACAGCACTTTTTTAAAAAGAAATTAATAGTTGTATTATGGGACTGATCAAAAGTGTCAGTGAAGACATTTATAATGTTATAAAATATTTCTATTTAAATTAAATACTGTTCTATTGACGTTTCTTTTAATTAAACAATCCTGAATTCTGAGTTGAAATGACAGAAAATTAAGCTCTGCCATCACAGGAATAAAAAAATGACTTTTTTACAATATTGACTTCTTTCAAAAACATTACAATATCTTACTGACACCAAACCTTTGAACGGTCATCCATATGAGGTATGAAACTAATAATACATTTACATTTAGACATCTAGCAGACGTTTTTATCTAAAGCGATAATAATATAATAAATAATAATGAGTCCCAGTAGATCTTTTTTTTTACTAAATGTTTAAAAGAAATTTAAATGCTTTAACATTTTTTATATGATTACAATGCATGCACGATTTTCCTGGACCCAGTTTCCAATCACTTCTTCATGAAAATCTCTGCTGTTTACATAAACACATCACTGGGAAAGCAGGAGTTCGTGAATCTAGAATAGTCTCAGCTGAAAATAACAGGCATTGCGCGCGTGTTACTGCAAACGTATTTTTCACATATTTTTATCAAGTCTATTCTGCAAGCACGTGACTGACCTGTATGATGTTCAGGTATGTGTGGATGCGGGAAACAGGAGCGAACAGTAGCGAGAGCAATCTGAAGCTCTCTTTCTCCTCCTAGCAGAAAAACATAAACGCATAAAACTAATTTATGCAAGAGTTAAAAAAAACTATATTATCAAATTTATACGTCAGCAGCAACTTATGCATGAATTTAGATGTGAGTGGGGACCGGTTGCTGTAGACTCATTTGCTGCTGCTGAGATGGACACAAAACAGTCATCCCCGTGTGCTTCAGCATCTTTCATAACGTAAAAAAGGAAGTTCTTGCCTCTGCATTTTGTGGATTGCTGTGGGGTGAAGTTGCCCTGATCTCTCTTCTCAGGACAGTTCCCAGACCGGCAACGTATCCAAGATATGCATCAGAGAAAGACTTCTGAGGACAATGAATGTATATTGTAAAATATCACTACAAATCAAAATAACATCAAATATATAATTTAAATATAACTATACATTTTTATATGTTTAAAGTAATTTATTCCTGTGATGCAAAGCTGAATTTTTAGCGTTACTGCAGTCTTCAGTGTCACGTGATCCTTCAGAAAACCATTCACATATACTGATTTGCTACTCAAGAAACATTTACCAAAGCTTCATCAATTTAGGATCATTTAATGAACTTAAAAGTTCAAATATAACATTATATATTAAACATTATTATGATAATGTAAAAGTCTACACTGTAACTTTTGATTGTTTTAATAAAGGATTACATGTATTTGTTATAGCAGTAAATGTCATTACATCGTTCTGTCCAGTGAGGTTAAGAAAAGCATCCCCGGCAGCACAGCTTCTCTCATCCGTGGTCAGTCGTTCTTCTAGGGTGTTGCGGAACAGCAGGTGGCGCTGTAGCATCTGATCGATGTGCTTTACAAACGCCACACTGTCTCAGAAACACACAAATGCACTTGTTACAGCGCGTGGTGCAGACAGAGATAAAGAGGTGACATGAAATAGTAATAGTGACTGTAGTTCTGTACTTTTGCTCAGCAGACTTGTATTTCTCATAGAGCTGGTTCAAACTAGACACGTAATCGCGTTCAGACCGGAGCAGCATCTCCACCACACCCCGCCTCCTGCCTGACACAAAGAGACAGAGAGACGTGAGGATCCACATGTGAACACTGAGCAGTTAAAAGACATGGAGGTCAGGTTATTTACCCCGCCGCAGGCAGCTGTGTGTCACGTGGCAGGAAAGAGAATCCGCACCTGAAACAGTAAACTAAATCAGCTGTACTGTGACTGATCTTTAATATCGTTTACTTCCCCTCACCTAATTTCTACCGCATATTAACAACACTGGTAGCAGCTGAAGCATAAAACTATATGTATATGCATAAATTATACATATAATTAATACATATATACATGCAAAACATATCATTTATAATTATACATATAATGAGGACTACAGTGTAATATGTATATGCGTATATGCATCGCTTTGACCACTTACTGTAGGTCACTTGCCATGATTGGTTGATTATGTACAGTGCCTACACGTTATTGGTCAAATTACTGTTTAGTAATTACCTTTAGAGAATATGAAAACAATGGGAAGGCAAAGGAAAAGCGTACAAACGGACAGAAGAACGAAGAAAGTATGCATTTAATTGGGAAATTCATCCCAACGACAAAAAATACAAACAATTATTATTATTTACGATAGGGATTTAAGAACAACACACTAGTTTGGAGGATGGTTTTAAGTTTTAAGTAACTCATTATTAACATTTTGGTTATTTTAGACATAAATGGTTACATAGTGTAACTTATATTTAAATATTTTATTAGTGCTGTCAAACAATCGCAAAGTTTAAGTTTACATAACATAATGTTTACATAATATAATACTATGTATATTTATTTTGTATATTTAAATACACATGCATGCAAGTATTAATATATTGAATATATTTATATAGAATACTACATATATATGACACACTACATATCCATAATTTATGTAAACTTTAATTTTGGATGCAATTAATCGTTTTATGGGTACGTTTACACAACAAAGATTATACTAAAAATAGTAAAGTCCCAGTTATTAAAATGATTAAAAATGCTGCATTAGGCATGCCAGGCCAGTAGCTGGCAACATCACTTTAAAAAAACAATACCATGCACCTGCAAACACATGCTTTTCAATATACTGTACAGGTCCTTTGCATGCACTACATCATTGTTGTCATAAATTTGTGTTTTTGTAGTCTAAATTCAAAAACTTTGAAGGCCTTTTTGAAACATTTTGAAACGTTTTTATTTGTTTCCCAACCCAAGCTCACCTGTATTCTGTCTGGCCCATTGCCACACCTGTAATCCCTGCAGGTAACAGTGTATGAGGAAATCTCCGCCCACAGGTGAAAGGGGAGGAGCCTCTGCTGCACCATTACTCTGTCCGCTACTGTCATCCACTCCATTACTGCACTCACACACACACACACACACATCGACGCATACGCTATAACACAGTTTCAGTCATGCTTTAAATGTGTGCATGTCAGAGCGTATACGTTTACTTCTCTATTCCTGGATTCTCCGGTGGTTTCCTGTCTTGTGTCTCACAGAGTTGACGAAACTGACAGCGTACCTCCTCCAGCTCCTCCTAAAGAGAGAGACAAGAGAACAAAACTTTGACAAACACAGGTTCCAGAGCAGATTTACAAGACAGGTGTGCGATCTGACCTTGAGGGAAAGCACCAGACTCTCAAGGTGAAGGGCGCGCTTGTTGCAGCCATGCCTTGTGTCCTCCAGCTGGCTCTGCAGCTCAGTGTCTCCCTGCTGAATCTGATTCAGCTCCAGCAGCGCACGAGAAAACCCTGCCCGCAGCTCACACACCATGCCCTGAACCTGAACGCCACGCATCAAACGAAGATGGCTTTAAATCATTTTATGCTACTTGCACAATCAAAGAACAATTTCTTTACAAATTAATATTAAGAACTCCTAGAAATGTCCATGATTTTAAGACTTGCATTCATTTCCATGACGTTTTCAGGCCTCGTAATCGCATGTAATTACACACACCAACCCAAAATGTATTTTTAACGGACATGTTTGCAATGCTTATATAGGTTTCGTGTTTTTTTCTCACACCCGTTGAAGAAAGTTTGTGTGCGTTTGTTACCTTAGAGATCTCTCTCTCCAGTTCTCCCTCGTGAGATTTCATTTTCTGTGTGAGCATACACAAACATCATTTAACACAGTCTCAAAGGATGGTACACATTCTCTGTTGAGAGGCGCTTTCTTTGACAGGTGACCACAGAGATTTATGGTGGTCTGGTAAGATGCATAGCAGCTCAGTTCTTATGTCTAATGCTTGCTTAGCACACATGGTTGCTTTAATCTTTTCAGTTAGTCACTACACATGGATAGTGCATTATGATCAACTGATCCATTGTATTTAGTTTTACGAGGTTAGTCGGTCACCAAAGGAATAATAAGCCATCCATCCATCAACTTATCCATTTATAGCACGTTATTGCAAGAATAGTAACTTATAATCATCTTATCCATTTTAACAAGTCAGTCACTACAAGGAAAGAAGGCCATTCATCATCATCTTATCTATGCACGAATAAGAAAACCTGAAATCACCCATTACATGAGAGAAAAACGTGACAAACATAATAAATTGTAACGTAAAGATCATGTATAAAAAAGAAAAGGGGTTGTGAGAGTGTTATACGTAGCATCAGCTCCGTATTAAAAACACAGTTTTCTATTAAACATGAATCCAAGGCGCGCTTGTGTTTTTTTTTTACCTAGAGCTGGTCGCCCTGTCAGCGGATCCCAGGTGGAAGAAAAGATACCTGCCAAAGAGCTCCACCCTACAGCAGAGAGTGAGGAAGCATTTAGAAATGTTTCCCCCTTTTTTCACAAAAGCATATCCATAATCACACATAATCACAAATCATAGTAAATGTGAAACATAAAAACGCGTAAGTAGCCAATTGTAAGTAGCAGCCTGAAAAAGACACAAAACGATTCCCAAAAAATGCAGCAGCCTATTCATAAACACAAATCTTGAAAATCAAACTAAAGCTAGAATCATTAAAAAATACTAATAGAAAAAAATGTGTGCAGCGCGCGCTTACTTACCACAAAGATCTTCAAGATTTCTTTTTAAGTTTAAATGTTACTCCATTTCTTTGACATAGTGACGGCCTCATGTTTTTTTTTTTTTTTGTAGTTCACCGTCTCTCGCTGCGCTGTCGTCTCCCGGTGTCCGGTATCTCTGGTGTCGTGCACTGCGTCTGTCTGACTGCGGGAGGAGAGGTGGAACGGAACACGGACTGCGCGCGCCGTCCGGTGTCTCGGGAACGTTCACGCGCTCCTGCACAGTCAGCAAAAGAGCAGTTTTTCGGCGCTCCATTTTACTTCTACTCGCATAGCAGAGGTCTAGAATGTATTGAAATGGCTAGGGACTATGTAAGTGCTTTTTTAAAAATTTGCGTCAAAATATTTTATTAAGTAACCCAGATATTACTTTCTGCTATGCATCTAAATAAATACGTACATTGCAGTAGCCCGCTCCGAAAAGACTGAAAACTAGCGTACGTCTCATTAATATTAAGTTATCATATATTAAGGGAGATTGCGTGTCTTCTGCACAAATAGGCGTGGTTTTCAAACACGTTCTACGTGATTGGACGAGTCCTTTAAGTATGTTTTAAAATAGCCGCGCGTGCGCAGTACAGAGCGGTGTGTCGGTGAGTTCGGTTGATTTCTCTGTGGCGTATAACTTTATGTTTCAGCTTAGCAATTTAACGTTTCATTTGAATAACGTCGAGGTGTCGAATGCGTAAATAGAATTAGTTTTGCCAACGAGAATATATATGAGCCTGTTAGTGATGCCTCATAGTTTATTACGCTGCTGTATTTTCCACGCATTTACGCTGAAATTTCTCAGTCCCTATCCCACATGATAAGCAAAGCCATCGGAACAAGCTGCTGTTTGGATAGTAGTTTCACATTCAGCTCTAATATGTCAGTGACAGGGTTGATTAATGATCTTGGTGTCGTTACACTTGTGTCTTTGGTAGACTGGGGTGCAATGAGGACAAGTGAGTTTGATTCATCTGACGAAGAGGACTTTGGTGAAGTGGAAGCCACGCCTTTTCAGATCTCATGGTAAACTATACATGCTTATGCACACTCGAAAGATGGAGAAATATTCATAGATTGAGAGTAATTTGTGTTGTTTTGCAGGTTGTCTCTGTCAGTGGTGGAGTGTTCCCAGTCTCTTGGCATTTGTTCCTTACCTGGTAAAATGAATGAATGAATGAAGTGTATCTCTTTGCGCTTTGTGTGCTCATTTCATAAAGATTAATAAACATTTCTGCCAAGGCTGCACAATCTGAATCTATAAAATAGATAAATAATAAAATAATATAATAATAAAAATATTGCTCCAAGTTGCTATGCTTGTTAAAACATATTACGAATGAAAAATAGTATTTATTTTACAGTACAACTGTAAAATTATACTACTAATACTAATTTAAAACAAACTGAAAACACTGGATTATGAGCTACTTGTGTGTAAATTAACCGTGCCGTGATTCACCGTGAATATTCCCACTAAGCAGTAAATTGATGTCTCTTTTGTTTTAATTTATCATGCAGCCGTAATTTCTGCTCATTTTAGGATGCCGATATAAAGAAATCAGAAGAAACCTGCAGAAAGATGTTGGTGAGTCTAGCTGACACATTTTGGACCTGGCTACAGGTCTGTTCTGATTGACGTTACAAAAGAGCAAGGTAAAATATTATAATTAACAATAATATTAATTCATATGACAAGTAACTTTTTTATCATAAGATAGCAAAAAGTCTTTGTAATCTTTAAAGGTGAGTCCAGAATACAGTCCAATTAAAAATCTTGGTATTTAGGCACAAATTCTTGTGAGTTAGTTAAAAGTAGTCAAATTGGTCTGATGCAAACAGAGGTTCTTTGACATCTTCTCATCCTCAAACAAAACAACACCCAAACTTATATGTATTATGTATATGTTAAAATAGGGGAGAAAATGCCTCACTTTCCATTCCATGACATATGACTTGATTTATAAGTATAAATGATGCCAACGCCTCAAAAATGTTGTGCAGTCAATTAGGAAACAACATATCAGGTCAATTTTCCTATTCAGTCTGTGTCATGCTGTTTTTGCATTTAGCAGGGCCTGTTTGTGGTAATACTAATACATTTTAGCGTTTGGAAATGTTATGGTTATTCTTGTTTTTTTAAATGCAATATATGTGCGTATATATTTTTGCTGCTTTGGNNNGTGTGTGTGTGTGTGTGTGTGTAGCTGAGATGTGTGACCAGGGTGTGGAGGACGTGTTTGTGTTCTGTACCAGGGGAGAGCTGGTGCGCTACAGGGTGCCCTGTCTGATAGAGGTTTATTCTCAGAATGGACTCAGAGTGCACCACCTCCCCTTCCCGGACGGAGGTGCCCCGGAGCTTCCCCAGTGCAGCTGCATTCTGGAGGAACTGCAGGACTGCCTCCGGAATCAGCGCAGGACTGTCATACAGTAAGAAACACTTCAGAGCTACCCAATTCAGCAAAAACACCAGCGAAAGAAATCTGATCTGTTACCTTCTTTTAAACTGAACTATTTTATAAAGTATTAAAAATATTGAATATTATTTTTTTAAAGGACACACTTTTCACCATTTAATTATATTAAATCTTTTAAATATTTTTAGCTTCTAATAATCAATATAACAATGCAATTGTTTTTAACATTCATTAAAACTAAATATTTCTTGAGCATTAAATCAGCCTATTAAAATGATTTCTGAAGGACCGTCTGCTACAAATTCAGCTTTGGTGAATAAAAAAAAAAGGCTATATTTATACTGTATCAAATAAATGCAGCCTTGGTGAGCATAAGAGACTCACATAAACATAACTATATATACATAACTTTAACATTAAAATTGTACACTTTACTATACACTTTCAAATTAAAATGAAATAAACATCTAATTGTATTTTTATTCCCCTATAGTTGTTATGGAGGCCTGGGCCGCTCAGGGTTAAGTAAGTATGAAATTATCAAACGGAGTTCAGTGTTATGACTAACGTTAGTCCCTCGTGTGAGATTAGGAGTCTAACTTGTGTTTCATTGTCACAGTTGCTGCATGTTTGCTGCTGCAGCTCTCTGTATCCATGACACCCGGTGCTGCTCTGGAGATCCTCAGGGAGCTGAGAGGAGGCGGAGCCATTCAGACCGTCAAGGTAAGGGCAGCATCCACAAACCTACATGCACCGCTTCCCTTCACCGTACAGCTCAGCTGTTCGTGATGCTTTATTATTTGTCACAGCAATACAACTTCCTCCACGAGTTTCGGGAGAAGTTTGAAGCATATCAAGAAACCAAAGAGCGGCTTTCAGAGAGATCTGTATCCCGATGATCATCCAGATGGTGTAAAAGCAGAAACTTTGATGAATTTGAATTTTCTCCTCTACGATTATGAATGCATTTGTTTCTTTTGTGATGGCACTTTAAAAATTCTGTATTTTTATAAGTCGGTCTAATAATATTGTGCTTAATATATAACTTTAACTTTCCGATCAAATGGGTCTCGTTCAGTAAGTTAGTCTTAAAGGTGCAACAAGTGATTTCTGAGAAACGCTGTTGAAAATTGTAATCAACACCCAAACAATTAATTTAGTGAATATATTCTGTCTGTCTGTTCTATGTACGTTGGAACAAGTTGTGTGTAGTCCTGGCTGTTTAAAATAAGAGAGAAACGTGGATCAGCCAATCAAATATAGGACAGTTGACAGTTGAGGAAGCGGGACTTTTGCTATATTTCACAATGCCAAGACATTCTGTGGCAACATTATCTATAGTGCTGCTGGTGCTTAACCGGTTACAAAAAGCATTTCACCATTGGATATTATGGCTATGATGAAAACATCCCTTTTGGCAGACGCTGTCTTGATAAACCATCTGTTGAAGTCGTTTGCGTTGCATGGTGTGTTCATGAATTTTTGTTGCTTTCAGTGTTTCTTAGAAATCGTTACTGCCTAAATGCCTGCATTGATTCTGGCCAGTCAATTAAATTGAGAGAAATGTTTATATTTGTGTCTGGGAAACCATGTGTTGCTTATGTGAGTAACAGTGATTTGGATGGTGGATGAAATTTTTATTCAGCTGCTGGCAGTAATTCCTGGCAACGCAATTACTTGCTTATCAAAGTAGTGATTAGTAAGGAAATGTATAAAGTATGGTGGTAACATAATCCAAAGTTAAAGAGAAAAATCAATTATCATAGTCAAAACAGGTCAAATGCTGTTGTAAAAAAGTATATTTTGCGTATTTTATATTTGCCACATGAGAATACTTTTTGATAAATTATGACTAATATCCACCTGATTTTTCAATGCAGAAGCATATAGGCAAGACTTAGTTCAATAACATGCAGTAAATTGTGAAATTGTTTAGATTACAAACCAACGTAAATGAGACCTGAAACCAGACCCATACAATTTACAAAGACATGCCTACTTTTATGGGAATAAATAAAATTTTGCGAATTAAAGTAATTTTTATCACTGGAAAAATACTTATGTTTTCATTTTTAAACTTGTAATGACAAAGCTGAGGTTTGTTTCACTATTATAAAAGGAGCACATGTCAAAAATTTGCATTATTATTCTTTATATATGATATTAAAAATATTTCAGTTTAAACCAAACCCATTTTTACCATAAATACTTTAGCCACATGGACTAAACTTAAAGAAAACAAAAAAAAAAAAAACACCATAATAAAATGAGCATTTGTTATTTGTCTATGGGGGCTTTATTGGGAACTTTAAGCAATATTACAAGCAAAAAAAAAACAAACAAAACTTTTTTTTTACTATAGCTCTTGCAAGACTTTAACATTCAAATGCACATAATGCTGGGTTCACACACACAGGGGGAAAAAAAATGCAAACAATACCTAAATCACAGGGAAATCAAATACAAAATCAAAATAACTTATTCTGAATATCACCTTGGTGGTCCAGCTTGGCGATTATGAACAGCTATTAGTGTGTGGCAAAGAATCCTTCCACACAGCTCTGCTCTGAATCCAAAAAAACTACAGCATCACCTCAGGACCAAAGCCTCTGTTTGGTGATTACAGGCTAAAAGAAAATGGCATCTTGGCACACTGAGAAAATGCCAACATCAAACCGAAATATTCAAAATGGTGTCCACGCTCATCTCTAACGCACAAAAACATAATCGAAATAAAACAAAATCAGAAAAACAATTACACTTAGAAATACGAAATGCACACAAATTTAAAAGCAAAAAAAAAAGTTACATGTGGAGTATTTCCAGGGTGTATGAACGAAGTAAAGCATTCGACACACTGAAAGCATCAGTTCTCATCTCCTACCAAAAAAGACAGCAAACATTGGTTTTAACACACTTGAAATAGAGCAGTCATCTGATAAGAACCATCAACATAAACCAGACTACCAGCATGAGCTCAAAAACAGGGACTTACAAGATCATGGACCACTAAAGCAGCACACCACTCTGAAGGACAAATTAAAGAACTGACTGAGCTAGAAGGCAGTAATATATTTAAGATAAAATAAGTCTGTAAAAATGCTACAATCAAGATCTTTATTTTGTCCCACAGTCTGAAAACACAAAAGTAAAATCTTTGCACATTTCCATCAGTGGTATAGTGTTGAAGCCCTTGTGCCTCCGCTTTGGACACGATCTGGTCAATGAAAACCGTTTCATCTCACCTGCTGATGCTTTCAGTGTGTGAAGTGCTTTGGCATTGGTGCGACATGTGTATATAAGTCTAAACAGCTTGTACTGAAGAGTTGGTAATCATTTATTTTTGCATGTGTGGTTCTGGAGTTGTGCAGGCTGCTTGCGTCCTGGATCGTTCTTGGCCAATGAGGTGTAAATAAAGTCAGTGTCCTTTTGAAACAGCCTAGCAGAACTGAGAGAGATGGCCGAGTCCAAATTCAGCTCCATTTGGGTTTTAAAATCAGCATCTCAAACGCTTCCTTGTATGCTTTCCAGCTGCTTCCAGTTTAGGAACTCACCAAAACGTAGATCATCCTATAATAGAAACAACAGAGAGAAACATAAGCTGTAGGGTTTCTAAGGATGGATGGATTTATACATTTAGATTTTACTAAACATTTTTAAGCTCTACATACCCATAAAGATAGTAGAAGAATGAGAGGAGGTAGAATGCAAGTTTGCACCATCCCTCCTTCTGACAGTATGCCAGAATATCTGCGTTCATTATCGTAGTGGGGTCATACAATCCAGGTCCACTCATCACAGGGCGGCTCATGTACCTGCACACAAACAAACGAGTGACGTTGCACTTTGAGCAAGACCAATGTCGACTAATCACTTATTAACTTTAGAGAAACTAGTGGGCACCTCTGCTGAAGTGTTTAATATATAGCCCCACCCACCTCCAGACGTGATAGGCCAGCAGGGGCATGTTGAGTCCAAGAGTCAGCCATTCTGCGGCGCACAGGAACATTACGCAGAAGAACACATGAATGAGGTACTCCGGCAAGACGAGCTGAGGAAGCCAAATAGCATATGGTCAGAAAACAACACACATACACAGATCCATCTCCGAGACTAGAGTTCTATTGCACCTGTAGCATGTGCCCCAAGTCTAGCCAATCAGGTGTTAGAACTCATATCACCCCCCCCCCAATCCCATAAACTCGGGTACATACTGATCTGCTTAAGCACATCTAAATCCCTCTAAACCTAGAAAGAGCAGGAACTGCTGAGAATAATTGTCAAAAATTATCAGTTAAAGGAATTGGGAGTGCAGTCTAAACATCACAATAATCCAGTAAGTAATATTTATTACAAACACTGGAGTCATGTGAGTTATTACGACGATGCTGTTTTTGTCAGTTGTTTGGACTCTCATTCTGGCGGCACCCATTCACTGCATCTTCAGCAAATTTTTGTCTCTAGGTGAAAAATTCTTTAAAGTGCATGTTTAAATAAAACCCATTTTAAATGTAAAATCAAACCAGCGTCTATAAACTACTGAAACAAACAAAAAATTCCCTTCTAAAGTGTGTGAAGAATTTAGAACGAGGAATTTTGATCCCCATCGAATTCAAACTACCCAGAGGATCTCTTCACAACCTCTGAAACCGGGCATCTATTGCATCCTAAAGCTGTTGGAAGTGTGCAAAGCAAATACTGTACCCCATCTGCTTTATATTTAGTTAAATATAGATTGCCGATTTTCTTCTATTTGGCAAATAGAACATCTGGCCATGAGCATTTACAGCAAAAAACAGACAAGTCAACATTATCTACACCCCTAGCCCACAGACAAAGATATGGAAACAGGCAGGATTGTGTTTTTCGTCCACAGGGATACAATGCTAGGCAGCCATGCTGAGGAAGGGAGGACCCCGGGCTGCCCCAACCATGCCTGATCATGTACAGACAACACATGAAGCCCATGCAAAGAGAGAGAAAGTGTGTATTCTGCTTTTGCCCAACACAAACACATTGTAAAAAAAAAAATTATAATAATTCAAACTGCCAATGGTGACTATGAAGACATAAATATGTAAAATGGCCTCAAAATTCATTTCGCATTTACTTCTGCGAATGATCGGACACATCCAACCAGGAAAAACCCTTTCTAGCGGATACTACGGCTTGACTCTAAATTAACGTGCACTCGCTACACCTATTCATCAATAACCTCATCCGTCACAAGAGTGCACGAAGTAATGACGACTTCTGCATGATCTTAACGGTGCAAATGTTTTACAGCTGAGCCAATTTTAGAAATACACTTTCTAAGTGAGTTGTCATATATGGAGTTAGTCGCTCTGGGTAAAGAGCAAACAGAGGGAGGGACAGAACGGCACATGCATGTTCTGAGCATTTGCAAGTCTTTTCAGTTAACACTTTTCCCTGTAAACCGCTGCGTCTTTCCTACTCTCACATAAACACCTGTGCAGATGACATCTGTGCCCAAACCCACAATAACCAGCCAAACATGAGCAAAATAAGGGCAACCCTAAAGGAGCAATCTGGGTTTTGTTCAGTCGGCAGATGACGGCGTTTGCAGCAAAAACAACCCTCTGATATCAAGCTGTCTAGTTGGCATGATCCAGGTCTGGTCCCTCTGCTTGGCTTGTTTAAACATCTGTGAGGTGTTAGTTAACTGAAAAGACATTTGTAAACACTCCGCTCGTGCACACAGAGAGACTGTTACTGATCTTAAGCTGAATTCTGGTACCAACCTTCAGAGCAAGCCTGACCCTTTTAATTTTTTTCACCCTGTCAACTGTCTTTGAGCCAATCAGAGAAAAAAGGTAAAAAGCAAATATTAAGAAAATAAGACACAATGCAAATCAGAAAAATCGAACCAAAGTAGTGTTAGTGTTGGAAAGCAACATTCACTGCAGATGATTTAATCGATTAGCAGAACAGTGTTGAGAGAAGAGAAGAAACAGGAGTGCATGCATCTTGAAGCATCTCTACAGAACCTCTCACTTACCGGGTTTAACGTGTTACATTGGTCTATAGGATTCTTATAGTCGGTCTTCAGCTCATCAAATGCAATTATCTGAAAAACAGTACATGATCCATATGATAAATGCAATCACAGTTCCTACATTATCACATGTCAGGACTATATTATTCTTTAAGAATCAGCACTTTTTAAAAATGTAAATGTGCAGAAGGAATTGATTTAATTTAAAATTCTCTCTCAAACATCAAATCTTAAAGAGCTTAATATTTTAGGAGATTTGTGATGCAGGAGAGATGACAAATTTAAACTACTTTCTTACAGGTCTTTATGCATTTCTCTGTGAACTCAAATGTTTGCGACTTCCCAAAATCTGAACACATGCAGTGCATTATTCACTACGCCTGAATCATTCAGCATATCTACTTAAGAAATATCCAAATTTAAAAGCATTACAAATTCATATCATATGAAATTTTAACATTATCCCTTAATATTGGGAAAATAAGGGCGGAAATCAATATTCCCTTTACTGTTGTGACAGTTGTTTGCATGTGGCATATTAGACCTAAATGTGATGCTGGTTATAAAAATGTTATTATCTCTAAAAGAGGTTAATGGCTTCAGCCAGCAATGAATCAGCCTAAGAGGTCAGAACAGTGGTGCTGTTCTGTGCAAAAATAACTCAAAAATGTGACTCCAGTTAACAAAAAAAAAGCAAAAACATAAGTCATGTCAAAATCTTACATGCAAAAGGCACAAATTATGTAGACGGACCCAGACTTTAAACTAAAGGAATCATGTATAGAATATTTAATCGATCTTTCTGTTGTTAATTAACGTTTGCTTTATGTTGATTTTAGCAGCAGTTCTGATTTATAACTGATCTGTAAACACATGCACGAGAGCTAAACGGGAGCGCGCGCCCATCCGCCCGTGCTCACCATTAACAAATATTACAAATTGATAAACATAGTGTGCATTAAATGTGGCTAACTTTGTAGATGATGGGTTAAATACACGGAAGGCCCCAAACCGTTTAACGGAAGAATAGCGGTGATGATAACGATGGGTGTCACCAGCTCGCGCTCGAGCCATTCATTCGCGCTCTGCCGTGTGTCTAACTAATGTCACTATCCGCGGAGTATCTCTGTGCTCAAAGTCTCCCCAATTCGACAGGAGTTTAATCAAAATACTTACATGCCAAATAGCGAAGAAGATAAGCGCCGCCGTCAGCAATAGCGCCAGCATATAACAAAAGGCCGCGAATGTGAACGCCATTTTTCGCTCATGTGGAATTATCCAGACCGACGACTGCGGTGACGTTGAGACAGCTGTATGTCACGTGACCGAAAAAGTCACGTGGACACTCGAAAAAACGCGAGATCAGGGGGAACCCCTAGTATAAAAATATACTAGGGTAACCATAACCATATGTTTTTGATGAATTGTTATCGCTATTCTAACATTTTACTATTTCCCAAGTCTTCTGAAGCGCTCTCTGCCAAAACTCGGAAATATCTATAACGAAATGTATTTCACACCACTAAAATACTCCGAGGCAATCAGATAAAATAAGTTGATGTACAGGCCGATCAAGTTTTACAGGCGGAATATGTAGATTATTATGTTAAAACGCAAAAAAGATACACAAAAAGGCATCCTACAAGCACCTGTAAATTGTTTATACAACAGTTTTAAGAGCATGGGCAATGATACTGTTCTTGAGTATTTTAGTAAATGTAGAAATAAGCATAAAGAGCTTAATATTTGTGTGAAGTGATGTGAGTTTAATCTGCCTAAATATGGAAACGTACAATTGCTGAGCCAGAGATCTTTTTGTTTTGCCTGTAAACTCATTAACTCTAATGCACTATCAAAAGTGATGTATGTTATAACATATTATAAATGGTTGAAAGTTATAATTTCTGCACTGGCGTTTTGTTAGATGGGCATCTTTCAGCTACTTATTGAATATTCTGATATTTGAAAGTGCTCGATTTGCTCTTTGTTGTAAAGGTGTGAAAACATCTATTTCTAACCTAATCGTCATTTGATCAAGATGACCTAGCTAACCTGACATATCGTTGATGCAACAACATATAATGGAAAGGTTTATTTGACCTTTGCTTACTAGATTTAATGAATGAATGAAATTAAGTGGAATTGTTCACTGAGATATGTTCACAAATGTGAAAATGTAAAGCCAGCTATCTGCAAACAAACCTCTGAGATTCTTCACTACCTGGGGCAAGTTATGGACATATATGCATGTTTGCTAAAAGACTAGATCAATAAAGCACAACCAGACAGATAAAATCCAAACCACATGAAAATTATGTGGGTAGAATTTTCTAATGCTTCTGCTAATGCTTTTGCTAATGCAAACCCAGCATTTGTGGAACATAGAATCGCCACAAAGTAATGAGCATGGATAAATTACCATTGTTTTTAATGGAATTACATTTGCTCTCTTACCTGATACTTCCTACCCCAGCACGTAGGATAGCATGCACAAAATCCTTTACTAAATCTTCCTCATACTCTTAAGTATTAATCACCAATCTTAATTACTCATATATATCAATCATGATATCAATCAGCAAAACTTTAGTTAAGCACATGGTCGATTTTCAAAGGAAAAAACCTTTTATTTAATTATTCAAAACAGCAGACAAATGTAATTGAGACACATATTGAAAGGTTAACCATTTTCTGGTTTTAAGAGAGAACTTGAGTTATAAATGATCAGGAAAAGCTTCTTCGGTCATTAAAAATTAAATGTTAAACACATACACAGTTCACTACTGTATGGGACATATCACGTGATGTCCACATCGCACAAACCACCAAAGTGAGCAATCAGTGTTTAGTAGGAAACGGCACTAATCACAGGTGTTACAAGTTCTACAGATGTACAGAGATGAGCCTGACCCACATTAGAGCTCAGATTCTGAAAGATGTGAGATCTGCCGAGGTATTACTTATCAATCCCATGATAACATCACTTCCTTAAACTACTCGTATTATTCTGTTAAGCTCTGAACATTTAAGAAGTTTCCAGTGTTTACATTTTGCCAATAGATTGTTTTTTTTTACATAAATACAGAAATGTTGATACTTTTGCATAAACTGAAGAATCGTGACACCGGCTTTATTCCAATGTTTAGTTGGACAGTGAGAAAGAGTAATTTAGAATAAGAGAGGAATTAATTATGAGATGATTGCCTCTGGGAAAATAACACCATAGCATATCTCTGCCGCTGCGCATCTAAACCTACACGTCTCCAAAAAGGTAGGACAGATCTGTGATTGAGGACATCTAGGTATGATCTCCCAAAAACACAAAATCAAGTAAAATTAGTCCCAGAATTTTCACACAATTGTCTTCACAGATTTTAATCTTTAGTTGAGATTTATCAGGCCGTGAGCGCAGATTTAAAAAAGGCAAAAAAAAAGAATGAATTTATGACAAGTAAACGGTTTCTCCCAAAAATATCAGTAAGACTTCTGTCCTCTTCACCTACCGTTACAGTTCAACAGATATCAAAACAAAATAATTCATGTTTGGTCAAATTCAAGTTAGAAAATGCATTACAAAGGAAGAAAATGTCTGGCCCTCATCAGAGCTTTACACGAAGACCCATATGATTTTATACCAAAACTGGCAAAACATGCCACATTATAGAGTAATACAATGTTTCAAACTGTTGCCGTGTCATCTATCATGAAGGATAGCTGACATAAAAATCACAACATGTCATCCAACTATCATGGCAGTAAGCCTGGACCACCTATGCAGGCCGGTACATACGTTACTGCTTAGGGATGACGGCGGAATGATTTTAAAAATCCAAGGAATTGTTTAGTGTATATGTGGAATTTGCTTTCACATTTTCTTTTCTTTGCACCTCAAATTTCTGTCATCTTAAACTGGTACAGGCGGGTTTAGAGTTTGGGCAGAAGCATTCAAACATACACAAACAGACATTATCAGATGGACTATGGTATTCTCTCCGTTTGGAGGTGATGGTCCCATCTCGGTCACTCTTTAAACATGACTGTTAGCTTTTTCGGTCCTTTCTTAGCGGAAGAAGCCCAGTTTCTCTCGGAGCCACTCCTCAGTCAGGTCTTCAGTGTTCCTGATCTCAAACACCTGAGAGAATGCAGATGCAGACAAATTTAAAAAAAAAATTCCCACCAAATCACAGTGTGTAAGGTTGGGTGTGTTAGTCAGGGCTCACCTTGGTCAGTTCAACCGTCTGTACCAGTTTGTTTTTGCTGCCAGCGTACATCATCTGCTGCTCAGGTTTGCATCCTGAAAAAATGACGTTTCATTTCAGAGACTTGGAGAAACTGCCTTATATTACAGGGTTTGTGCAAGTTGACTGTATAATGTTTTCTTTACCAACAGGACTGGAGAAGATGAAACACAAAGGGTAGGACACTCTCCCATCATCGTGCTGGTACTTATAGCTGTAGACTACAAATGTGTCACAGGTTAAGGAATCCATTGATTGTTTAAAAATCACAAAACAGCACAGAGCGAATTTAGTTTTAGTGAAGGATATCTGGGCTGTCTTTCTGGTAGCTCGTTCTTCAGATCTTCTGGGGAAATATCCTATAAGGAGAAATCAAACCATGGTTTACACCACTAATCTGCTCAATTATTAGTCCCAATAAAAAGCTGTGTATTGCATATTCATTCTGTAAGAGTGTGTATTTACCTCATGCTCCTCCTCCAGAATCACCAGCTGTTTGTCTTTATCAATCTTCACTGTAACCGGAAGACAAAAATAGCAATATCAGCATTCAGTCCTTATGCTGTATGAAAAAGTGTAAGTATAAATGGGGCTGCTTGAATGTGTAAGAGTTTAATTTCAGTTTGACTCACTGATGATTGCAGCATTATTAGTCTCCTTCCTGAAGCGGAAATCACGCAACTTTTTCACCAGGTCTTCATCCACCTCACACACAACTAAAGACTCACTCTGCACACACACACACACACACACAATTGTTACTATTTTCCACATGTCAGTGTAGTTAATTGCATCCAAACTTTTTAATGGTAGTAGTTTGTATATAATTCATTAAGCTACATGACCTGAGAAACTCCCAAAGAATCTCTTCGATTAAGAGTCATGCAGGTTAGGGACACAAAGAAGAGTTTGTCAAAAGTATTGGTTCCTGACTGAGGGGCCGGGGCTCACTAAAAAGGCATTTGCAAAAGTTTTTCGGGGGCCCAATGGTCTTACAGTTACATAAATGTAGTTACGTTAATATAATCTTCATTAAAATACTAAAAAGCAAAAAAATACTAATTTGCATAAACGCTGGAAACATACACATAAAAACGTCCAACGTTATATTTTTTGAGTTTACTTATTTTTTTGTACAACCTGAGGTACACAATCAGCTTAGATAGTGGAGCCTTCAAATATTGACCTAGACAAAGAGTCAAAAATGTTAAGAGTAACAACTGACCGACAGACTAAATGTAGTGAACTATTGACTACTACTTCTGGTTGTGCGATTCTTTCGACAAACTTAAAAGCACAACACCCAACTATAAAACAACAAAACCACCTGTCTACTCCGTCACACAACATTACAAGGAAAAGGAGTTCACAAAAGTCGTGCACCATGACAACCAGTGTAGGTCATCATCACGCTGATGTCATCAGGAGAACAATCACGTTTTTAGCTGTCGATGTGGCGGACGAAGTTGGCAAACGTGTTTTGACGCGCAGTTGTTGGCGGAATGCAAAGAATCCGCGTTTCTTTCATTAAACCGCTTGCCATTTCTGCTCTGATTTGATTACATTGTTTGGTCGTGGCTTGACGTGCCATTCAAAGCAAAGGAGCCACGCCGTCTCTTTGTCGCTTAGCAGATTTCCCCAAATTTCCTTGAAACCCTGAAGTGTGAGCACGTCTGCAACAGGAAATGAGAATTCCCCCGGAGCCGCCGGAATTCCATCATATCGCAATTATGTAAGGCAATCCTATCTCGTGAAAATTCGAAACAGAGTTTAGGGTGTATTGAACACCAAACGTGCCTTTATTTTCGTAAACTTTATGAAGTCGGTGCAATGCGAGAGATGGTTTGACATGCAGCTCATCACAAAGCACTGGGTGGAACTGCAACAGTGCTCAGAAAAAAAACAACCCCTCTAACGTACACATATCTCAGA
This sequence comes from Puntigrus tetrazona, assembly GCF_018831695.1. NCBI lineage: Eukaryota > Metazoa > Chordata > Actinopteri > Cypriniformes > Cyprinidae > Puntigrus > Puntigrus tetrazona. The sequence continues at coordinate 10,711,686 of NC_056709.1, read as the reverse complement.
ACGTTGAGGCGTACCGCGTTATTTGCAAATGCCTCCGTATTGTTATACACCCTATAAGAGGGCACCGCCATACAAATGTTTTTATTAATCCAAGGCAGTTTTCGTACTTACCATTTTCACAGACGGCACGAGCTCAGCAGTGCAGGAGTTCTACCGTGCCGCGTCTCGTGACGCTCGCTCGACCAATCAGAAAGCCGAAACGCGCCAGGATTTGCATAAATGGCTGTACTAGGATCAGTTCGTTTCACCCATATAAGGACGAGGTCTGTCTGATCCCAGAACAGGAGCATTTAGGCATGAACTGATGCTCATGGAAAGAACTATCGGATGCACGCTCTTCTCCACCCTACGGGGAAATGAGAGGATTTAGATATTGCCATCTATTCGTTCAAAATAATTAAATGTATATGAAAGCATGCAAATGTGCCCCGAGTGAATTAATTTAATGCCTTAAAATATAGCCATAATTAATTTCATAATTAATCAAAATAATATTTATTGTACGGGTGACTTTTGTGTTTAAAATGATGATGATGATGATGATGATGATGATAATAAGAAAATATACAGAACGTATTTTACTAAAAAAGCACATTCAGAAACAGCTACAGAACATGTTGAAGTCCCGTTCCTTTTTACGCATTAGCCTTTTGTATTTGTATACGACGTAAGCATTTCATAAAAATCATATTTTTTATTAATTTATTTAAAGTTTTAATTTATCAGTAATTACAAACCCAAAACAATCAACGTTTTGTCAACCTTCACTTCAGCATTTACATTCACCTTTATCCTCTATTCGTGGAAAGTGGCATTTAGAAAACTGGAAAAGTTTCTAAGCCAGCTGTAAGGCTGTGATTCATTTTATTATGGTTGTTATATTTTAAGCCCAGAGATGAAAACGCCCCCTTCGTCACAGCAACCCCGCGCATGCGCAGTTTAGCCGGCCCAGCCCTCAGAGGTCACGCCCATCGGGGAGCGTGCGCGTGCATAGCGCTCATATCTGATCTATAAACACAGTAGATTGTTCCGTTCCTTTAACTACAGTAGTTAATGTGTCATCCATATTATTTGGCGTTCACAATGTTTTCAAACACGCCGTTGAAAGCCCTCAGTGTTCCACTTATCACCTCACTTCCTGTATAGAGTTTAGTAATTCTGACTTTCGGATCTTTTCGGGCGACGGGACCTGGTGCTGCTCTGAACCCCTGATCCTCGGACCGCAGGCCCTGATCCAGTCGAGGTGCTGGTGACCACAAAACCGCTTACATTTCACTCAAATGCGCATGTATAGCTCTACACAGATTAGTCTATGTAGAGTTGGAATGCCCGGTTTAAGATTACATTTTAAAGTATAACTTAAATAGTTGCCAGTGTGTGTTTGATACAGGGATGCTAACGTCGCGCTCTGTTAGCGTCCGTGTAAGTAGTACAATCTGAATTGTGTACAACTGCATATCAATAAGTGTCACTGTTTGTATCTGTTTTAGGCCATGGCTGACTTTTCGGTAAGTGTTTTCTAAAAAATAATCTTGCTCAGTACTTAGTTTTTATTACTTGAGGCTTTATTCTCTCTTCTGTAAGACATTTTGTGTTCTTTTATCCACGTTACCAGCAGTAGAAATTACTAATGGCAGACCCGGTTATTTAAATCTCTCATCAGTTTAGTTGATATATTATATATTTTCGGGGCATATATTCAATAATTAAATGAAAAATACTAGAGAAATACCCGAATATCTAGTGTATAATATACGTTGAGACCAGCATAAAACCACTAGCGAAAAAGTTTATGCATTCTTTTACAATTTAATTTGATAAATATTTGTATTTTTTAATATTGAATAATTTAATTATATTAATAAATTCTAAT